>NW_019738952.1:488530-590807 GCF_002891405.2 Cryptotermes secundus | reverse complement strand
CCCGCTCGAACACTGAGATCATGGGTTCAAATCCCCGCTCAAGACATGGATGTCTATTTTTGTTAGGTAGCGGCCTTGCGACAGGCCGATCACCTGTCCAAGGAGTCCTACCGATTATTAAGAAACTGAAGTGAAATGAAGCGTTTTACGAATGTCTTATGCTCCAAGTGAAAGCAACAGGGATGGAGGAAAGAAAGAAAAAGAAAAAGAGAAGAATATACACCCCGGATGAAGCCCTCTTACGAACAGCGAGTGGCGTGCTTTGTTACTTACAGTCATTTGACTAGTTAGTTGCTTAGATCTACACTGTATTTTGCATGAGCAGGTAAGCCACCTCTGTTTGCTTACAGTTGGTATGACGCATGCGTACATCATGCTTACGTTCGTCGTAATAATAATGCCACACAGTGTAGGAGCACCTGAAGTTGTTCCTTTCGAGAATCTATTGGCGTCCATAATTTAGAACGGCGTGGTACCATTCGGATGCCTGCTCCAACCATTATTTATAGACATCCAGAAGGTTAAGCAGCCATATTTTTCTCTCATCAGCATGCCGTGGAACGCACCACACGTCCTCGGCGCCCGAATACAAGTCGGAACCCGGTAAAATAATGCTACAGTTTCTGACCTCACTTGGGGTGTTTTGTTCTTTGAAGAGAAGTTAAGCACCAAAACGCTTATTTGTTTTTTCCTATAGTTTTACGTCATACACTTCTACTGTGAAGTTTGTGGCTGTGATATTGCAGGTGATCACTTAATATTGCTGGGTTGATTAAATCAAGAATGGGGCGGGGGGTCTGTGCACTTTGGGAAATTGGGAATACACAATTTAAATCGAAAGTCTTTCGGGTATGAGACCGCTGTGGACACTTGGCATGACTGAGAAACACGGATTCAGCCTCCTCAGGAAAGAATCCAGTGACAGACTTTTGTGAGTACGACGATGAACCTCCAGTTGCCACAAAACATAGTAAGTATTACCCATGGTTTATGCTGACCGTCTTGCAGTGTATACACTTTTTACCTTATTCTTCAGATGTCTTTATGCACGTTAAACTATTGTACTGCATGCCATAATGTCTTCATTCTAAAATGACTAAAATCTGTATTCGTCATATAGGACGATGAATTGTAAATAATAAAATTTTTGAGTATTCTTCCTACGTCGCACTCAAACACGCGAATTACGGTCAGCATAAACCATGGACATGAATCAGTGTAACAGGACGTTAAAATATAACATTTTTAACAAGTATTACCCGGTTAAGCAGCTTTTGATTCAAGCAAAATTCTTAGTTCTAATTGAGGTAGGTAATGAGCCGTGTGAGTGGAAAATGCGAAGGAATCGGTCCTCACTTCTGAAGCTGGCCTCCCAGTGATTCTCTGGAGAGCGCGATGAAAACCACGAATATTGTCTTAACGAAGCGGGAAATGGTATGCATTCTGCCCACAGTGTAATTGTTTGCTTGCATCCGTAAACAGCGATTGTTCCCCTAAACAGCATTATCAGTAGATTTTTGTAGTGGAGAAGCATTATGTTTCCCGTGAGGTACGAACTGAATTTTGATATGCTGTTTAGGAAGAATTAACTCTTTAAAGGGTTAATCTCGTTTTTCGCCATTACTGGTACTGGAATGGGCATTAAAGCTTGATACAACTTTACTTTCTTCTCCGAAACGAAATCCTATGTCAGATGACATGTTAAAAAGTCAGAAGATTATGGTTAGTGGTTTTATATTTCCTCATTATAATAAGTAATATTTTACTGTTACCCTCTCTCCAATTCTACAGACTGGTGAAAGGAGGGGTGGGAATCAGTTGCGAGAAATTGGAGGGTACTAATACTGTTCAACTCGAAAACATTTACCTCATGTCACTTGCGAAGATGAATTCGTGTATTTGTCGAGTTCAGTGTTTGTACACTTACTTATATAGTTGATATATTTAACACTGTTGTATCGTTATGACTTGCACACTCACTTTAAGAATAAACGTAAAGTGATGTAAGTTTTTTCCACAGTAACTATTAACATTGTCCCAGTATTGCTTCGTATATTTATCGTGAAGCCAAGGTCAAAGGAAAACGAATAACTACCACTATTAATAATGCAATTGTCCTTTTGCAAGTTCTGAAATTCAGAACGCTATAATTGGACATCTCGTGTAAAATGTAATTATTAAGATAATATAATATTGTCTCGTGGTACGTGGCAATAGAGGGAGTTTGATTTGATGAATAGATTTATTGACCACTTACATGTCGTAACTGCAAATAATAATAACACTGCCGCTATTCCAACAATTCAGAGTTCACTAGAGCGCACAGCCTAGTGTTCTCAGTATGTTACTAGACGTTTCTTGGCAAGGGCTCCAACAACGGCTAGTCCTTTGCCTCCGGCTCAAGTCCTTCCTTTACAGACTCCAGTACAGAACTAAATGGGTCTAACTGTATCCCTTATAATCTGTCATAACGGATCACATAGAAAACACAGCTTTTCCATTGTAGTCCAGCTGTTGCATTGTTAATAATTTCCTGCCTAGCAACGGGGACGTATTTACCGAGCCTTTGCCAAGAAACGACTATGCTTTATCCGCCCATCTCGCGGTCGTTCTGCAGGAACGGCTCTACACGCTACAATATGTGACAGAACTAAAAAAGGTGCTCCAAACATCGCCCTGCATTTTTTAATTATAGAAACAATTGAAGAAAGGCGTCGAAGCAGTGAAAGTACAAACATGTGAAGGTTTTCAGTAGAATGCAAAAGGACATTGAAGCTAAAAATGGTTTCGTAGTAGAGAACGTGATATGCAGAAGTACGGGACCCAACAGGATGGCCTAGTCACGTATTCTGTAGGCGCTCGGATCGATGCTCGACCAGTCATATGTGAGATTTTCGTGATTTTTCTCAGCCCCTCCAGCCAAATTATAGGATAGTACCTCGTTCAGGCCACGGCCGCTTCCTTCCAAATCGCTTCCAGTTCGCCATTCATCAGCAGTCCCGTTATCCGTCGCTTTATGACGTAGGTACTGAAAACGCCATTGAATAACCGACTCAAAAAGAAGCAAGAGAAGCCGCCGAAAGTTTTGCTGGCTACCTCAGGAAACACGATGGGCGGGCAGCAGGCGCACTTACGAAATGTTTGAGCCCACTTTGAGTGCAAGAATTCCGTTTCAGAGGTAGTCACACCTCTGGCTACTTTGTCACGAAATGTTTTCTCTCTTTATAATTCCCAGTCTTTCAAGTCAAGGAATCTGAGGTGGGCAGGTCATATAGCACGAATGGGGGAGACGAGGAGTGCGTATACGATATTGGTTGGAAAGCCAGAAGGAAAGAGACCACTGGGAAGACCAAAACAGAGGTAAATGGGTAATATTAAAATGGATCTTTAAGAGATAGATGGATCGATCTGGCTCAGGATGGGGGCCAGTGGAGGGCTCTTGTGAACACGGTAATGAACCTTTGTGTTCAATACAATGCTGGGAAGTTCTTGAGTCGCTGGATAATTGGTAGCTTCTCAAGAAGAGCTCAGCTCCATGAGTGACTGAGAGTGAGTGATAATTTGCAGTCTTATAGTTTTAAAACGTAGTGCGTGTGAAACGCAGTGGATGTGTTGGGAATCAAAATTCCAAGGAAAATGTTTAGAAGTGGTCAAGTGAAAATAATGGATATGTGTGAGGAGACTTGTGATTTATGGCATTCGTCGTGTGTTGTTGGCGTCGTGAAGTGACGAAGGCAACGTTTAATTAAGATTGTAACTCGGGAAGCTACGTACAGTTTGAGAGAGAAACCTCATTGAAGGCGAGGCGACCAATTCGAAGACCGACATTAAGACGTGTTGATAAATGTAGTGCACCCCAGGGATGCCGTTTGTGAGACTGGGACATGAGTGAAACTGGGTTGCGGCCTTGTTCATTAGCTGTGTTGAACCTACAGCTACACCCCGGCAGCTTGAGAGGAACGCCCGCCTATATCCAAACATAACCTGATGCCAAGGTTAGGAATTTATGTTACTTAAAAGTGTCCTATGTGCTTCTTATTAATTTCGAAGCCAGTGGTTTACTGTAAAATTTATGAGTGGTTGTCTGTAATCTTTTCAAGTCTTCCATTTAATATCATGTCATAAAGTTACATTGTCTTTATGTGAAAACAAGTAAAGGAGAATGAGGTGGGCAGGACATGTAGCACGAATGGGGAAGAAGAGGAATGCATATAGGATATTGGTGGAAAGAGAAGGAAAGAGACCACTGGGAAGACCAAGGCGTAGGTGGCTGGACAGTATTAATATGGATCTTAGATAGGATTGGATGGTGCGATTGGATTGATCTGGCTGAGAATAGGGACCAGTGGAGGGCTCTTGTGAGCACGGTAATGAAACTTTTGAGTTCCATAAAATGCTTCGAAATTCTTCAGTAGCTGCAGATTTGGCGGCTCCTCAAGAAAGGCCCAGCTCCATGAGTAATTAAGTAAGTCTTTATGTGAAACTAATCATCACAATGTACATTAGTTGAATGGATCTTTTGAAACGACCTCGTACAACGCGGTGTCACTATATGCGAAATCGTGAACAGGCATGCAGGTCCAAAATCAAGGTAAGACGAAACGTAACATTTGGAAGGACGTGCGTAAATGTAGCACATTTGATTTGTTTTATTCTGGTAACACTAATACACGTATTATGAAAAACTTAAACAGTTCCGTCTAGTGTGACTGGTTAAGGTTTTCTTATTTCAATTATTCATGCCCTTAAATGTTTCGGTCTTCAGAGGGACACCTTTACATCAATACAGTTAGAAGCCACTATTACGGTACAGTTTCTAAAAATTACAGCCAATTGTATATTATTTATATTGTGTGTATATATTTTAATTTTTAGAACATGTACTGTAATAGTGGTTTCTAACTGTATTGATGCAAAGGTGTCCCTCTGAAGACCGAAACATGTAAGGGCATGAATAATTGAAATGAGAAAATCTTAACCAGTCACACTGGACTTTCTCATGTAGCACATACAGAAGCATATCTAGAAGTTTTTTTTTAACTACGTATGTCATTCATCACAAATGGAAAATAACGTTGCACCAGAAAATTTGCCTAACATCTCCACGCAGTACGCAGCAGCAAATTTACGGTGACATATCACAATATTATTCTCGGCTTCTTTACGTAAACTAAATCTCAAAATGCTGGGGATTTTTTACACTGTTCTTGGCTCATTTTCAGCCTTTCATGCAGTCTCCTTCATTCTGTACATTTCTCTACATGCCACCCTTTTTTATCTTACTGCTGCATATTGTTCCATTTCTTGAGCATTTGCATCACTGTCTTCAAAACGGCATACACTTGCTACAGTCTGTAACGCCCTGCATACCGTCTGTGCCTCCAGAAAGGACGGGAAGGATTTATCAAGGGCTGAAGACAGAGTTTATTTGGGGGGAGGTCTTTTCCTGAGTTTGTTTCTGTAGTACCGTAACCCTTTAATATCTGAAACGGCTTGCAGTGAAATGTTTGAAACGGAAGCTCTCTATGTGGCTGCTTCTCATATCCTGTGACTATATAGCGGAACCACCGTACTAATGGGAAATTTGTAAAACGAGGAGGGGAGAAACGTATTCTCACGATAGACAGCTTCATTAATTATTGGATTTTGTTCATATTTTCTTGCTCTAGTCTGTACTTTCTGGATTTTTAAGAGAGTCATATTGCTGCGAAATTGATTTCGACTGAATATGGACAGAATGAAGTCACCAGACGTTTCGGAGAAACGTGTGACCTAACTGCTTCATAGTTTCTTGCTTTGCTTATTCTTCGACTCTCTAAGATGGCGACATGTTCCTGCGAAACGTCGGTTGACTTTTCGACGGATTTCACGGCTTTGTAACCTTCATAACCAGCGTTATGAGAACAGTGTGGAGCAGTTAAGCTTTGTTACGCGTATAGTGTGTGTGGATGTGGTGGTCTGCGAGAGACGTGAGCCCGTGACCACGTCAGTGATGAAGGCGTTTAGTTTTGGCATCTGCAGTTACGAATATTTTCCTGGCATGAGTATGCGTAAATGAACGCGTCAGTGACGTCACTCTCTGTTAATGTAGTGTCTGTGTGGCCTGATAATTTCGTCTCATAGTTCTCAACGCGGAACTGCAGTAGTCAGAGTAGACGTTTCGGAACGTGTATGTCTCGGATTCTGGTACGGACGCCACTAATTACGGGTTTATCAGTTGATTTATGAATTTAAGTATACCGATATGTCTGGGTGAGGCTTGTGTAGGATTGTGGAGGCTGTCGAGGGATAAAGCAGTCGTAGCCTCTGACTAATACCAAGCAAGAATTAAGAAAGTGTGTAATTGTATATTCTAAAAAATGGTAGGCAGGGCATGTAGCACGAATTGGGGAGAAGAGGAATTCATGTAGGATATTGATGGGGAAAGCCAGAAGGAAAGAGACTGCTGGGAAGACCAAGACGTAGGTGGGTTGACATCATTAAAATGGATCTTAGAGAGATAGGATGGGATGGTATGGATTGGACTGATCTGGCTGAAGATAGGGACCAGTGGAGGGTTCTTGTGAGCACGGTAATGAACCCTCGGGTGCCAAAAAAATGCTGGGAAGCTCTTCAGTAGCTGCGCAATTACTTTCTCAGAAGGGCTCAGCTCCATGAATGAAGAAACTAATTGTTACTGCGCCGCTACGTTGTTTCCCACTGCAGTAATCCACCTTGAAAATCGTTTAAACAGATCACATCAGGATTGTATTTATCTCCAGTTATAACTTGTTTCGCGACAGCAGTTGTCGGTTACAGGAAGATTGCTTTATGTTTGGGGACGGACTGGGATAATGATCCCAATCTTTGCAGATGATGATTATCATTATGATGATTTTAACTATCAAGTTTTTAGATAGACTGGATAAGCCAGGGATTTCTAACTGAATCCAAGCACTCCCCGAATATAATCTGCTCTTAACTTTTCCATGATTGCAATTCAGTACTACCATTTCAGAATCAACCAGTTTGAAACCATCTTTGATAATTCAGCAGTGGAAATGAAATAATTCGGTTTATCATGTGAATATATTTTGAAACATTTAAGCAAAGAAGCTGTTTTCAAATCATCTTATGGCGTTTGAGATTGTCGGGTTTCTAAATGACTATTTTAGCGATGAAAATGACACCTGGATCAACCATGCTACTCTGTTCCTGAATAACCGGACACTAAACCCATATATATCTTCAGAGGCTGAATTTGAAATTCTGGTACAATGTTTTTGGCATTTTGGTAGAAGCGATGTAATTAGTCGTAATGGTTTCTATGACGAGCAGACGTGACTAAAATAAATAGAACGGTCTGTATCGATTCATTTTTTAACATTTTCAGATGAACGCTTGCCTGTTTTTGAAACGCTTCTCTGTTTGATTGGCTCTGATGTCATGAGTCTGTGGTAGCGACGTTCACTGAAAGCATATGCGGAATTAACATGATAAAAATTGGATTGAAGAGTGTATTTAGCTGAAAGCTACTGCATGCAATTCGTGAATCAGCCCCGTCAAATGAAATTCAATGAAAAATAAACACGTTGCCTATACCGCGGCAGGATTGGATTAATTTGTGTGGAGATGTGGATACTGCAAAGTTTCGTCTAACCGTTGTTGGATTATTACTGCAGTTCGGACCTAAAGGATTTTTTTTTTTTGAGAATAAAAAAGCCGAAGATTCACAAAACTCTCATTCTACAGTTGATATTCAAACGTATATTCAGTTGTAAATTTTCAAGTGGAAAGTGCTATTTAGTAATTTAATGCCTTTTTATGCTCATTTATGAAAGCCCCCGGAATTTAGCTTAGCTGGATAATTGACTGACACTTGCTTTAAGAATTTTCCTGTCTTCAGGTATATCACGAGTTCTCTTGATTGCTGCGTACTAAAAGCAAGAGAAGTTTCCATCGCAACATTAGGGAGCATGGCGACATATCATGAGCAGTAAGACACTAACAAAATTGTACATACGCAGATAGGCAAGATAGCGATCAGTTTGCTGGTACAGTGAAAGTGTCCTGCATGACAAAATAAAAATATGTCACATTGATTTGCGAATAATGTTTCTCAACAGCTCAGTAGCTGCGCTATCACTTTCTCTCTCTCCAGCCCCTACCATATCTGAGGCCACTGGCATAGTCCCCCCCCCCCNAAACCTCGTGGCCTGTAGTCCGCAAGCGAACTATACCGATCGAGCGACCGCCGCTTGTCGGCGAAGTTAATGCTAACTTTAGCGGATAGAGGGTGTCGCGTGGTCAGCGCAACTGTTCCCCACGACCGTTAATCTCAGTTTTCTAAACCGGAGCCGCTATTTCCTTGAAATAGCTCCTTAATTATTCTGACGAGGCTGAGTGGACCCCGTTCCAGACCCACGACTTATCAGAAAATATGTTAGCGCCGGGAATGGAACCCGGGACCTCTGGATCTGTAGCCAGGAACTCTGACCACTAGACCACAGAGGCGGTCTATAGTGTCCCCCACCAAACTTTATTTTCCCACCCCTCTCGCGCAGCCTCGAGGTCACCATAAAATAGTGGGACTGACTAACGAACGGTAATTGAATATCGTAAAGCCAGTCACGCCAAGCGTCCTGTCAAAACGACACATACGGCCTGATGGAGATTAATGTTGACGCTTCTGCCAAAGTCAGACGAACATTACAACAGTCCCCGCTTATTTAAAATGCCCGTGGCAGTTTCAGAAAGTTTACTGTAATTCGTTTGAAAAGTGCGGCGTTGCCATCAACTGTGTGTATACAGAAACCCCTTCTTACAACCCGGTCCCAAGAGACATGGACATTTTTCACTTTGAGACAGGNTTTTAATGCTAGTGGGGTGGGACTAAGTCCCTTGTACTGCGGCCACTTCTGGCCTATTGTACCAGCCCCAGATGATAGGTGAGGGTGTTTGTGGAGCAATTGGTGGAATGAAGATGGGCACGGGAAACCGAAGTACTCGGAGAAAACCTGCCCCAGCGCCACTTTGTCCACCACAAATCCCACTTGATCAGACCCGGGGATCAAACCCGAGCCGCCGCGGTGAGAAACCAGCGACTAACCGCTTGAGCTATGGCCCGGCCTGTCGGCGAAGTTAGTGCAAACTTTAGTGGATAAAGGTGTGTCGCGTGGTCAGCGCAACGAATCCCCACGGCCGTTAATTTCGGTGTTCTAGACCTGAGCCGCTATTTCCTTGAAATAACTCCTCGATTATCCTCAAGAAGAGGCTGAGTGAGCCCTGTTCCAGACCTACTACCCAGAAAATCTTGTATCGCCGGGAATCGAACCCGGACCTCTTGATCTGTAGGTAGGAACTCTGACCATTAGACCACAGAGGCTCTTTCGAGTAGCAGTTATGTTTGGCCGAAATTAAGGCAAGTTCTCCCAAATATTTACTTCAGCGTTCGAAGTTGAGGTTATGTCGCAGATGAAACATGAAGGAAGGCAGCTCGAGTTTATACACATTATAAAGTTGGGCACGGTTAAGGCTTGACCTGGGCCCCACATGTGCAGCAACTTTCGACGTCTGAAGCACTGCAAACTGCGGAGACTACAGCCAAGTTGAGCTGATCAAGGATCCAGTGATAGTCTTCGATATGACGACAGCTAATGATGGTGTGAGTTTCTGGTATTCAGGCAGGAGTTCAGGCTAATTGACAATTTCTGTCAGCAGTTTTGTGGTGATTTTCCGTCTGCGACATTGCAAAGTGACACTCTGAACATTGTGTTCCTCGTCATGCATTGTGTCGACCAGACCGCCGACGGCCAGAATGAGCATGACTCAGTCTATTGCAATGCGAGATGTATTAACATGTATTTACTTTGGCTGCTGATAATGTAGGGTTTAAATGTAGGCAAATTGTACAGAATTTGTATCCTACGCATGTTGAGCACTGTTGTATTTTTCTCCTTCAATACGACGGCTATTTGTATAGTAACCTCTTTTATTTTAGGCAACTAATGTAGGAACGTAGGAGAGCTGGCGCATGCGAGGTAGCGTCATATGACTCATTGCTTGTGTAAACCATCACATAACTGGTCATCTAGTGTTTGTTCTTGTCTGTATAGAGTGATTTATGATCTGTCCTATAATTGATAATCCCACCAGCTGCGAAATTCACGCTCTTATCCGCTTTCTTCACGATAATAGCATGAGTGCTGTTGAAATCCTTCGTGAATTATATGTGGTTTACGGCCAAACTATAATGAGTGAAGAAATTATAAGAATGTTCAAAGGTGGGCAGACAAATATTCACGATGAAGAGCGAAATGGTCGGCCGCCCATCTGTAGTGAGTAGATGATCTTGTTCAAAGTGTTGACCAAAAATTCGTGAAAGACGGCGCTTCACAATTTCAGAACCTTCCTGTGAATTTCCATAAATTTCACGCTCCGTTCTCTGCGAGATTATGACAGGCTAGGCTGTCGCAAGTTTTGCTCAAAATGGGTTCCGAAAATGCTATCGGGTGCGCACAAAACTTAGATAATGGCTTCGGCCTTGGCTTCCTTAGACCAGTACCACAAAGAAGACGATGAATTTTTCAGTCACATCCTACGAGTAACAGGTGATGAAACCTGGGTTTCAATTGTGAATGCTGAAACCAAAGAGCAGTTAAAGCGGTGGATGTATACAAGCGGAAGAAGTTTAAATAATCGTCTCCCTGCCAGAAAGCTGATGATAACTGTTTTCTGGGACAGGAAAGGGGTGCTGATAGAGGGATTCATGCCACAAGGGACAACAATAGCGTCAAAAGTGTATTGCGAAACACTAAAAAACTGCGTAGGACCATTCATAACAAAAGGTGTGGAATGATGACATCCGGTGTAATGCTCCTCCATGACAATGTGCGATCATATACAACTGCTCGCACTCTAGCACTGCTGGAGCATTTCAGCTGGGATTTGTTTGACCACCCTAAGGCCCAGATCCCGCTCTGAGCGACCACCACCTGTTTACCTACCTGAAGAGCTGGTTACTATCGCAGCTCTCCAGCAGTAATGAGTTGTTGATGGAAGGTGTCAAAGGGTGGCTGAGCTCGGAGGCATATAAAGGCATATTCCCCAATGCAAGTGCCTCAGTTCCGGCGGTGACTGCTTTCCGAGCCCACGCATATAAGTATTTCGAGATGTGCGTAGACTGTGTGTGTTATTTTTTGGGGAATGCATACCAACTTTTGGTCAAAATACGCCAAACTTAAATACCACTTTAAATGTTTAGGCTCATAGAGGAGGACGATATTAAAAGTGTATTTTTGGTGAGATTTGTTAATTTCATTACAGTTTCCCAGGGTAGGGTTCATTGCTTGGCTTTTGCCAATATGGCGATGAATTTCGGTATTCCATAATTGCAGAGACTTTCTTAAGCAGCTCAGTAACTCTAAGGTCAGGCCGCGGTTAGTCGCTGGGTTCGATCCCGGGTCTGGTCAAGTGGGATTTGTGGTGAACAAAGTGGCGCTGGGGCAGGTTTTCTCCGAGTACTTCGGTTTCTCCTGGCCATCTTCATTCCACCAATTGCTCCACAATCACCCTCACCTATCATCTGGGGCTGGTACAATAGGCCAGAAGTGGCCGCAGTACAAGAGACTTAGTCCCACTCCACTAGAAATAAAAAAAAAAAAAAAGGTAGCTGGGTGGTCTAGTGGAATTTCTAAATTAGGTATTCGGTTTATTAAGTATTTAATTGGTTCAGTTAGATTATTAACGAATGAGTCAGTTTAGTTAATGAAGTAGCGAATTAGTTTAGTAAATTAGTCAGTACTTAATTAGCTAACTGCTCTTAGCGAGCTGTGTCAGTTAATTAGTTCGAACCACGATGACTCACTCGGTATAGTTACGGGCTATGAGTTGGATGGCCGGGCTTCGATTCCCTACAAGGGCAATAGGTTTTTCTATACTCTCCATTGTCCAGGCCCCTTCCGTGGAATAAAGCAATAAGGATATGAAAGTGCCCACTCGCCTTCATCTAGTGCCGAGGTCAAGAATGGTGTGGCTATACCTCCACTCCCCCTATTCATCTTCATGGCCTAGTGCTTAATTAAGTGCAGGGATGACTTTAACTTTCGTACTG
The DNA here is from genome assembly GCF_002891405.2 of Cryptotermes secundus. NCBI lineage: Eukaryota > Metazoa > Arthropoda > Insecta > Blattodea > Kalotermitidae > Cryptotermes > Cryptotermes secundus. The sequence goes on along the minus strand of NW_019738952.1, from coordinate 578,716 downwards.
TAGTTAGTTGTTTAGTCGGTTGTTAGAAGCCTGAAACAGAAGAATGAATTCTGAACTGTAATGTAGCAGTTGTAATTTCGTTATGGCCTCCTTCAACAGCAACTGTAATTATTGTGTGTCCTTTCTCTGTTGCAGGTGAGTGCCTGTTCTTGCTGAACTGGTGAGTGATGGTAATATATAGAACTCTTCGTGGATTTGAGGGTCTCACAAAGAAGAGCATAGTCTTCTTAGATGTAATGTGATGTAGCTGCTGGTTGCGTCATTCAGGGTGCTTACCGTATCTTCGACCACGAAAATGGAGGCAGAATGTTCCTCCGAAACGTAGCTGAACTCCTTAAGGACTAGACGGTTTGGCGTCATAGTAACTGCTGTGAGAACTTAAAATCTTGGAGAAATGAAGTAGTTGATGAGGGCGAAGTGGATTAATGTGGCATCGGTTAGGTTCCATTGGCGGTTCCGCCCGTTAGCTTGCTTGTTAGTAAGTTAGGTTATATTGTTCTGAGTTGTGAAACGTTGTAGTCTTGTGGGTGATTACCGGCGTTTCGGAGGAGTCTGTGTCCATCGTCTTTAGGACATTTCAATTCTGGAAGTAAAGATGTCATTTCTCCGAAAGATCATAATCCGGAAGAAAGACATTTCACCGTTCACCGCCAGGAAGCCAAGTCCTCGTAGGCTAGCACCATGTTCCGTAATTATTCGTTAATAGCAGAGAAGGTGAACATAAATTACTTCCAAGTTTCTGGGAGGAATGTGGTTTACAGAGTGGTAAATTGTTGTGCCCGCTCCTGGTAACATAAATTACTTCTTTATTTTTAAATCTTCCCTCCACGTGATCGGTTCTTAGAAATGCGTCAGTACGAATAGATGACCTTCATCACCCTCTTTGCTCAGTTTTTCTTTCCAAATTCCGTTTTTAACAAAACGACAGCATTAGCGCGGAATTATCTCAGGCGTATAGGCTTACGGCTCTTATATCAAGTTCCTTGACGTGCTCTACAGGATTCCGAAGGTTAGCACTGTTCACCCCGAGCGAGTCTACATAGCAGCACCATTCTGAACTGGTATCTAGGACGTACCCGGTTCGAAACCTTCTCGTCCCACCTACTCTCCTGAGGATTTTAACCGATTTTGGTGCGTTCGTAACGAAAAGTTTGCACCAAATGCTGCTGGCTAGCTTTGCCGTGACTGTTTATTCGTCTGTCCGCATATAACAAGCCAACAGCCTCTTCATGGGTTTAAGGAAGTTCGACATGTAAAGTTTACTAAATTTTTGACACATCCTAACTTCAGTTAATGTCGGACAACAGTAGTGGACGCCTTGCGTGAAGACCAACACGCGTTTCTGAGCGCATCTGTAGAGCAGGTTGCACTTAACTCGCTAAATGTCTGGAGTGAAAGACTTACGGAAAGAAATCTGCAGAAAAAATTAATGGATTTTTGAGACCTATATATGTATATGTATGTATGTATGAGGTGGGCAGGGAATGGAGCACGAATTGGGGAGACGAATTCATATAGGATATTGGTGGGAAAGCCAGAAGGAAAGAGACCACTGGGAAGACCAAGGCGTAGGTTGGTGGACAATATTAAAATGGACCTTAGAAGGATGGGATGGATTGAATTGATGTGGCTCAGGATAGGGACCAGTGGAGGGCTCTTGTGAATACGGTAATGAACCTTCGGGTTCCATAAAATGATGGGAAATTCTTGAGTAGCTGCAGAATTGGCGGCTTCTCAAAAGGTCTCAGCTCCATGAGTAAGTAAGTAAGTAAGTAAGTATAATATATGTATTCTATAAATCTTACGGTTTTATATGCAACTTTGATAGTTTCCCTTTAAAATTGTGTAACCCATTAATGTGTATAATTTTTTCTGAGATATAATGATTTTATTTTGGATACCTTTCATCTGGACATCCTGCATTTTAAAAGAGATGTAGGGTCAAGATTTGCACAGTAACTGGAGAAGAGCACGCAACGGACAGCTCAGTTTGCTCCGTCCTCATTCCAATTTTATGGCAATTAAATGAACAGAAACTTCGCTTGTAGTTTGACGGAAACAGACACACGCAGTCACCGCGGCGGTAACGGCTCTGCGACATTGAAATATTCGAAGCCTGGGGATGCGCTAGGATTGGGTGAGTTGGTGTTCTGTTAACCTTATTAGTTACTTAGTACGTGAGTTAAGCTGCATTTATAAACGTATTTGCAATACTCTTAAAGGATCTGACCGGACCACCTGTATGTCTCATTCGGTCCGTGGGCCGCATCGACCAAGCAGTTTCGAAGTGAATTAATATTACCAGCCGCAAAATATCCAGGAATTGCTTGTCAAAATCGTGATAAACAAAGGGATACAAAGATGTTTCCAACAGGAAGACCCACATGCTTGGCAGATACTTGATAAACAAAATCTACCGACATTTCATATAAACATTTGGGTCTGTCTTACAAATTGAAATGCCTAACAGTTTGTAGAACACAGAGAAGGAGGTTCGTATAAACATGAATGTGCAAGCCATGGTATTTTGTGAGCTTGATTCTTTTGGCTTGTATGTGTGTGTGCGTGCGTGCGTGCCTAATTGAGTGTGCTGTCCTCATGCCTGCAGTCTTCTTCCATTTGTCTCAAAATAAACTCTTACTCTATGACGTATGCACGACTCATTGATGATCTTCTGAAGTAAGTGGTGCTTCCTGCCGACAAGAAAAGCTCAGTGTATCCAACAGTCAGCCGGCGTGTTTCGTTTCCAGAAATACCGAACAAGAGTTTTGTGAAATTTGGTGCGCTTTTATTTTATTGGACGTTACAGCACTGACTTTGAACGCGTGTCAGTATCCTTTTCCAGTACCCTGCATATTATCGAATAATACGCCGAGGCCGAGGGTTAACATCATTCCCCACAAATTGTCAATTATTAACACTCTCATTTATGTAATATATGGCGATTCTAAATTATTGTCGGTGTTTCCGTTTATAGGCCACGGAACCCCCGACAATAATTGTGAATCATCCTGTATATCACACTTTATATATCCACAACAAAATAGCACCAATACTGACGGAATAAACATGACACACTGAAGCAGAAGACTGTTCGCTCGTTCGTGACCTACGACGTATGATAAAAATTATTTTGGGACTGCCTCAGCTCTATAATGTTATGGTGTGAAGCAGGTTTTGGTCCATATCGGTCGAAAATACTGGAACTTCAACCTCTGTGCACTTCGATATCTACACCTTTTTAAAATTCAACGGAAAGTCCCTTAGATTGATATGCAAATGATATTATTGTTTGCAGGTTCACTACGTTTTAATTATGGATCTGTATAATGAAGCTTTGAATTCCAGCACAAAGACGAGGCGTCAATAATATTATACATGCATACATAGGGACCCGCCGATCACGGTGGCCAAGAGGCCTGAAGCGTGAACTGTCTTCGCCCTCTCGAACACTGAGGTCATAGTTTCGAATCCTGCTCGAGGCATGAATGTCTGTGTGCGTTTATTCTGTGTTTATGCTGTTCTGTGTGTAGGTAGTGGCCTTGCGACGGGCTGATCCCCGTCCAAGGAGTCCTACTGTCTGTCTGTAGGATTACGAAACTGAAAAAGCGGCCAGGACCCAAGAGAGGACTGTAGAGCTATTGATGGATAAATGAATGAATATATAGGTAGCCATGACACTTTCATAAAGGGTTGGCCTTACGTCCAGAAACAAAGGCCTTTACACTTCTATTGCTTCCGGATATGATCTCTTCTTTGTACTGTGACCTCATGGATATGAGAAATATTGCACTGCAAGAGACAAACATTGTATTATTCGTATTATTTGATTCAGATTGTATGATCTAAGAGATGTGACATCTTTTGTATTATTTACCACCCTTCTGCTGCGTACTGATGTCTAGGTGCAGTAAATGGTTATCAAGCAATAGCAGAGTTGTGGGCGTTTATTTGTTTCATAAGTGAGCCTCTGCATGTCAAATGAACGTACGCTTGATTTTCTAAATAGGTCCAGTTCGATTATTTGATATGCCTTATTAATGAGATGCAGAAAACAACGATAATGCAGTACGATACCTGTACTTTTTTGTTTACAACAAACATGTAGCTAACCGTGAAGCCAGTAAGTTCAGTGAGGCAACAGGTTCTGGAAAATACTGTAGCATATAGACCCGTTGCTAGGCAGCAGTCCGCTAAGCAACAGGAACGTTTCTGTGCGGTCCGTGCCGAGATGTTATAACCAGAACAGTCAGTCAGAGTTAGTAGAGTGTAGGAAAGTAACGAGTCGGCTGGTTCGTTATTGACTTAGAGAAATCCAGGTCAATTAGAGGCTGGTAGTTGAGGTACGGGGATGGTTCCGGAATCCAGAGTAGGGGGGGGACGTCCGCTGTTGGAAGCCGTTACCAGGCAGCGACTAGTGGAGACTAATAGGCTGAGAACACCAGTGTGTGTGTAAAACAGTGAAGTGTAAAGTGTAGTCACGAGTCGTGTATTGACGTGTAGAATAAATCGAGTCGCCAATCCAAATCCCCGTCTATTTTCACTCACATACATTGCAATACGAATGCTCTGCCTTCAGTACAAATCTCTTTTGTAATCTGTGGTGTTCGTTTGAGTCCCCACGTTTCCCTGTGCGAATTAAACACGGGTTATCTGCTGAAGAGCCTTGACAGAGGTATCCATTTGTTGTTACACTAGATTCTGATCTTCAGAATTCTTACAGACGCAAGTCAGAAGGAGAAGATACGTTTCAGTTATAATTTTCTGATCCTTACAGATACAGAGATAGCGTGAACATTTCTGTTTCCTTATATTCTCCTTCTCCCTCTCTTTACACACTCCCTTCTCTTCAGTTCCCTCCACCTTCCTTTTCTTCCCTTCCTGCATTCCTTCTTCTCAATTTTCCGGTCTTCCTAATCCTGTCCTTCTTCGCACTCCTCTAACTTCCTGTTATTCTACGGAATCCAGACCTGCATAACTGTGCCTCCAGTGTGCTTAGAGGATCATCTCTCTCTTCCTGAATTAGAACAAGGCTATTTTCTACTTGAGAATCTTGTTTCTACCTTAGAAGATCACATGACGAAAACCTGAAGTTGATTGAGTCCAAATATTTACGTCGAAGCTGTGTAGAAATTAGTGATTGGTCTTCTCTTGTTTTCAGTGCGTTGGTGCCAAACTGTATGTATTGTTTCAAATGTAAAAGAACTCTGTGTATCTATGCAAATAGATGGACTATTGTGTTTTAGCAATTCCGTAATACTGAACTTAGTCTTATGCAAATATTTATTAAAGTTTATATTGTACTTCAATAGCTAAGAATTGTTCGTGATGTGAATTTTATGGTTGAATTAACATCAATTTTTGTATTATCTAGGAGGCACGCGGTAGCGCACTTGGTTGAGTCACTATGCTACAAGCCGGAAGGTCGCAGGTTCAAGTCCCGATGAGGTCATTGGATTTGTTTTTAATTGACCTAATCCTTCCGGCCACAGTATGGCCCTGGGGCCGACTCAGCCTCTATCTAGTGCTATGCTGTGCTAGTCGGCACATGGAACGCGTGTGTGTGTGTGTGTGTGTGTGTGTGAGAGAGAGAGAGAGAGAGAGAGTGAGTGACCGCTCGAGGAGAGGGGCAGTGACCAGTATTAATCAGAATCCCTCCCCTCGACATCAAACCAAGTTTGACTGTGCTGGCGAATACTAGCAGTAATTTACCCGACCGACTGGATCTTCCCAGAACTTCTTGTTAATATCTGCGCAGTCGGCAGTTTCCATGATGCCATTGTCAGGGAAAGTTCAAGAATCAAGTGAACTACATTTTGTTGAATACAGGTTCACACATTGACAAATTATCTGTAATTCTGAAAAGTCTCTACCTGAAATTCATATAATTAGCATATGGTTAAGGCTTGCGTGTCAACCCACGTATTTCGTCACATTGGCTACTTAACAAATTTTGATGAAATTTGGTGTTGAAATGTGCACTAAAATTTGTTTGACGGATTTAGTTTCGCCCTTATCGGCGAACTTAATTCGTTTTATAGATGAAATTAAATAGGAAAATTTGGAGTGTGAAATATAGCTTTTGTTGTACAAAAGAATAACTAACGTGCCATACACCTCCTTAAGATGTAAACATTCTCATGTTTCGTTGTACGGTGAATGTCCAAACAGTAGGAAAAGACGCGTTATAATTACGTGACCTTTCACTATTTAGGACAGCTTCTGTATCCGCCATAAATGACCGAGACAGAAATATTGCAATGAATACACGTGGAAAATGTTTGTACTCCATTTGAGTACGCCTTCCCGTTCTTGTTCTGTGAATGTTATTGCACAACTTCATAACATATGTTTTGTATTTAAAGTAAAAATCACTCGCGATGTCGTAAGGATCAATGTAATTATGAGGCTTAACACCAGACGCCCCCATTTGTACTGTTTCCAGCATCTGAACGAGGAACTGTGTATCGCGTGTCTTGATGCTTAGTAACTGGGCTTTTCATCCCCTATTTATTTTATTGATTTCGTGCAATGCACGGAATAAACCTGTTATTATCCTAAATACTAGCATGTACTGACCGGACCTCGTAAGAAGTGCAGTGTGTTTTCACTTAGGTAGAGTAGGATGTTTTATAGCATGAAAACTGCGATTTTCCTATGCATTGGTCTCTCTGGATTTGCTTTGTTGGTTTACTTTGCCGAATTTATTTTCCGCTTTTTTCTTCTGTCTTAGGGCATGCGGTGGCGTAGTTGGTTGAGGCACTGCTACAAGCCAGAAGACCTCGGGTTCAAGTCCCGATGAGGTCATTGGATTTTTTCAATTGACCTAATCCTTCCAGCCGCACTATGGCCATGGTGTCGACTCAGCCTCTAACAGAAATGAGTACCAGGAATATTCTTGGGGGTAAAGGGCGGCCGGCCGGCCGGCCGGCCGGCGCTTAAGGCTGACAACCTTACCGCCATCTGTGAGCAGATTGTCTAAAAATTGTGGGAACCTCAACATCTCTCAACCCTGTGGGCCTCCACGACCTGTTGCAGGGATACCTTTACTTTTACGTTTTACTTTACTTAGTTTCAAGTCTTCATATGGGTTTCCATAATTTGTGTTGTAAAAATTCCTATTATCCTCCCATAGACAGAAGCTGATTTCAGGTGTATGTATAGCTGTAATTACACTGACTTGGGTTGCCCAGTGACTGAGGTTAGGTCTCCCATCCCTTCACCTGAGGACAGAAACGGATCCACTTTTCGAAATGTTGTGTTCTTTAGAATGCAGGACGATGAATAAAACTCTGTATCCGCAAGTGTTACAGTACTCCTTCGCCAGAGCTTCTTGGAATTGTGTAAAAGGGGCTGTTTATTGTACAGCCCGTAATCTCTCAAGTGAAATTGGTCTGATAGTGGTAGCAGTAGAACAGCAGCAAGTAGATAAGAACAAAAAAGTAAGTGTGAAGAAACACGGGATAGCGTTTTGTAAGAATAAGAACATTATCTTGCAGATTACGGAGGAGTGGGAAGAGAACAAAAAGAAGTTGATGGTGATTGTGAGAGAAACGTACGTTGTGGTTTCTATGAAGGGGGGGGGGAGAAAAGTTGAGAAGATAAATCCTGGCCGTGGCAAAGAACAGGGAAATTGTGGCTGAAAGAATGAGAACAGCTACGTTAGAGTCTGTTGGACTTACGTCACATTTCAGCCTATCTCAGGTTTTTGTACTGTTTCTCTGCGCCACATCCCACCTTTACACTTGGACTTCAGTAATACCGATTCTTGAAAATAAACTGGTATAAATACAGTTCGTTCCTACAACCTGAATGCCATGTAAACTACAGAAACTGAGTAACATGGCCGAGCAACTTGGACTTAGGTTCAGAGTACGTTTCGCCTTAGACGGCGTGCTTTTTGTTGATGCAGCATATGTACACGAGATCTTAAGAGGTTCTATTTGCCATTTCATTCTGATAGGAAGAGAGGGTACCTGCTGTCAGAGATATACGTAAAATGTCACGAGAGGTTCTTCAAAATGTTCATATTTTCGGACAGAAATGGCGGACGGAACTGTCATTGCAGTTGGTGAAGGCGGTCCACATAGTGACACATACCTCTGCCTCCCCTCGTTTATCCAGAAGTTTCGGGGATCAGCACACCGATTCGTAATACCGACGTTTTGCTTGCAACTGTTTATAAATGTGCAGGTCACCTCTGGAGAAATGCAGCCATCTCTGAGCTCTTAAGCTTCAGGCGTAATCCCTCACTGACAGGTGATCTGAATGCCAAACATCCGTTCTATCATGCTGAAGTTATAAACACTTTAGGCGAGAAACCGTTGGAGCTCGTCCATAATAGCGAGTCTAAAATTTCAGACCCACAGTGTCCCACTCACCAAGCTGTTGCGGGAAATGCTCATGTGCTTCATGTTTTGTTCCGTCAAAATGTCTGATTGTCAGAAGGCATTTGGTCTACAGCAAAGAAGAAACCACACGACGTGAGAGTCACTATAAAAAAAAAAAAGATAAAGGTAAAGCTATCCCTGTAACAGGCCATGGAGGCCAATAGGGTTGTGAGACGTTCCTTGTAATAGTCTCGGCACGGACCACACAGAAGACACCGTTCATTTTTGTACTCCACTCGTTTCGAAGGGAACATGTTTGTTTGCGAAGGCGTTACTCAGTAACGGCTCCGTATGCGTATTCAAAATCTGTTGCCTAGCAGCGGATGTTTCGTTTATTTCGAAGTCGTTACCCGGTAACAGGTCTACACGCTAAATTATGTACCGTATTACTTCAAATGTAAGACGCACATTTTACACGTATTTTTTTTAATTGAGGTGCGTCTAAAATTGGAGGAATGGGCAGCTTTCAAATTTTTTCCTGTAACCCACATTCCAAAAGTCGGATGCGTCTTAAATTCAAGGGCATCTTATATTCGAAGTAGTATGGTGTATCAAATGTCGAGTTTCATATATAACTGAAATTATAACGTTTCAAAAGCCCCTGATCTCATCAGGGAATGAATCATTTATTGTCATACGAGGGACGGTGACTCATGCACCTTTGAATTCCTCCACGAGTTTAACAGCGCAGGGTTGGACAGATCACACCACGTGGGCCTCGTGTGACAGTTGATATTCGTATTATTTCTGACTGGCGAGAAATACGTAGCTTATCGTTAGGCTAGATAATTACTTTTCAGTGTAGCCATGCACGTAACACCAGAGGATCTCATGGCAGTGGCTATGAAAATGACTGGTCTATGATGTTACCACCTCCTGTCCTTAGAAGCTTACATAAATGGTTCAGGGTAGACCCGGACTTAATCCCACCCCGAAAACGGGTACCGGAAAAATAAAACTATTTTATGGGCAGTCAGTGGCAGTACTGCACTGAGTGGCTGGAAGCTGGCGATGCATCTGACTTTTGTGCGTTAGGGCTGTTACAGAATGACGTCAGATCTTCGTGACTCCTAGCGTAGAACAGCGCTGTATCATCAGACTCCTAATGAAAGTGAAACCAGCAGAAATTATTCGTGCTTTAAATGCATAATATGGAGAAGAGACCTTGTCACGTGCAAGTGTCTGTGATTGGTGTAATACGTTTTGAAGGCCGTAAAGAAGTTCCAGACACACCTGTCAGCTGGCAAGATCATGGAAGGCGTGTTTTGGGATTCCGAAGGAATGCTTCATGTTGAATTTCCTATACATAATGTAACTGTTAATGCATATTATCACGTATCAAGGATTCACGCCACTAATAAGACGGGTTTTTGGATTTGATGTTCGAATTTATTGGAGCTTTATACAACTGTTTACAACAGTTCACAAATCACTGTCTGACACACTGTTACGTTATTCTGACTGGACACTACACTGGAACTGTTCTGGCTTCCAACTGAACTCCGTTGTACTCTCTTGTACTCCCTCAATTTTCTTTCTCATTTTGTACTTATACAACTCCTCAGCACGGGCCCCACGGAAAACACTGTCTTCTCTTGTCAAGAATGCGTGTTTATTGGCCGTTACACAATAATGGATGTCCTATTGTTGATAGCGTATGCTTTTGGAATGTGTTTACCTAGGCGTTGCCTAGCAATGTGCATATGCGTCACAGTATGCACCAAACGATTCAGTAGAAGAGACGTGGAAAGCTGTCAGAATTATGTTTCTGCTACCTGACAACGCTTGTCCACATAACGGAGAATTTGACGAAGGCGAGTTTGGCAGCAGTCGGCTGGGAGAGTCACGAACCACCCTCCTTACAGCCCTAACTTAACCCCTAGTAATTTTAGTTTGTTTGGACCAGTGGCAGGGCACGAATTTCAAGCTGATGCGAGCGCAGACGCAGTTTCCACGACTGGATAACAGGTTAACACCTTCATGCTGCTGGCAACAATAGTTTGCCATAACGGTAGGAAAATGTGTTAGTGTAAAGGGACAGTTTCTTGAATAAGGGAAGGTTTCGGCGGTTATGCCATGTATATTTCTTTTGTTAAAAGTCCAGGTCAACGATGAACCACTGTGTACCAAATTACACGGCGTCACATCCCAGAAGGCAATAATTTTCATAGATGACACACGTTATTACAAGAGCGTAGTTGGTTGAGGCACTATGTTACAACCCGGAAGGTCACGGGTTCGAGTTCCGATGCGGTGAATTTATTCAGTTTACCTAGTTCTTCCAGCCGCACTATGGCCATGGGGTCGACTCAGCCTGTAGCAGAAATGAGTACCAGGAATCTTCCTGGGTGTGAAGGACGGCCGGAGCGTAAGGCTTGCAACCTTACGGCCATCTGTGAGCCGACTGTCTAGATAATGTGGGAACCTCAATATCTCACAACCCTATGGGCCTCCAGGGCCCGTTACAGGGATAGTTTTACCTTATTATTCATATGCTAAGAATTACGAACAAAACAGTACGAATCCCTGAGATAATATAAATCTTACAGTTTTAACATAATCTCAAACCGGAGGCCTGCTAATGGAAAGTATGCACCTGTAAGTTGCTTGATTAATAATCTGTAATCTTCCTGGCCTCACCATATAAAGAAACATTTTGTAGGAAAAGAAGCCTCATGCAAGTTCTTCACAGAACTTACTGTTGAGGATGCGTAGCTCAGTCAGTATAGTGACTAGCCTGCGGACTGGACGACTACACTGGAAGTAGATTCTCTGCAGTAGAAGAGAATTTCTTTTTGTTCACTGGTTCGAGCATCCGGTTTTAGGACTCTTCTACCTACCAAGGAGTACCGGGGGGTTATATCTCGAAGATTGAAGCGGCCTGAACGTGAAGCTAACCACTAACCTATATCTAATCCTGAGGTTAAGTGTAGACCCAGCGTGAAGGCGTGCGTCTTCATAATAGTTTGTTTAATTAAGCGCGGAGACATCTGTGCCTTTAACGTTACACTGTTTTTACAGTGGAATAAATACAAACTCCTGAGAAAGACAGTGTTTCGTGGAGACGACTGACATTCATTTGCGCGGCGTACGAATTCACGGACATATATATATATTTTTTTTTTAATTCTTGTGCTTGTCGGAGAGATCTTGAGAGTAAAGATCCTATAGGGTGATTCAGTGTGATCCTCAGGAAATGTGGCACACGTGACTCACTCGGGGTTCCGGGATCTTTGCTCCATGTTGAATACATGCATGCACGACCCTGTATATGTAGAGAAGGAAGGAGGGTGGGGGGAACGGCTGACCGAAGTTTAGTTTTTCATGTCTTATAACAAGTAAAGAAATTAGACTATTCATTATACATTACACAAATTATGAGACAGGGAACTTCCTTTCAACGAGACAAAGTTTTTTTTTTTTTTTAATGTTCACCTGCTGCTTTTCAATTTGAAGGACTTTGGCCTGTACAAAACTTTGGAATCAGTAAATTGATGTGCGTGACCACACTGCTCTCTTGGTTTGGTTGACGCAGAATGATGGTGTTTTCCCAGCCAGACCCCGTGTTGCTCTTCCTATTACTAATTAACTTCACAATTAACATATCAATGCTCTCGTGACAGTAAGCCCACTCTGAATAGCGAACCATTCCATACCAACCGATTCTGAGCCAATTCAATTGAATTTAGGTTCCCAAACCTATTCTTAGCCTACTTTCCTTGTTTTGAAAGAATAGAAGTAGGCTTATGATATTCAGAAGGAAGGAGACCACTGGGAAGACCAAGGCGTAGATGGGTGAACAATATTAAAATGAATCTTAGAGAGAGAGAGAGAGAGAGAGAGGTTGGGATGGTATGGATTGGATTAATCTAGCTCAGGATAGAGGCCAGTGGAGGGTTCTTGTGAACGCGGTAATGAACCTTCGGGTTCCATAAAATGCTGGGAAATTCTTGAGCAGCTGCAGAATTGGCGGCTCCTCAAGAAGGGCTCAGCTCCATAAGTACGTTAAGTAAGTAAGGCTTATGATATCACCATGCTGCCTTTGTGTCTGTGAATATGTTAATACTTAATTACTTACGTACTCACGGAGGTGAGCCCTTCTGGAATTGTACCGAATTTACACGAAATTGGATATTAAAAGTCTACTGAATTTTAGTTCTTATGTGGCACATATGAACGTTACTTTTCATGAAACTTGACTTGAGTTTTTTCCTTTTTTCCTGTGAAAAAGAGGGAGTTATTACAAAGAGAAAGAAACAATGTTTCACGACATTTTGGACGTAGTCAGTGCTTGGCGAAGCACAGTTAAGTAATCCCGGTCTCTCCGCACTGTGTCTTATTATGTGTGTTAGCTTCGTTCATCAGGCCGCGCCATATCTCAAGCGGTTAGTCGCTCGCTTCCCACCGCGGCGGCCCAGCTTCGATCCCGGGGTCTGGTCAAGTGGGATTTGTGGTGGACAAAGTGGCGCTGGGGCAGGATTTCTCCGAGTACTTCGGTTTCCCCTGCCAATCTTCATTCCACCAATTGCTTCACAATCACCCTCACCTATCATCTGGGACTGGTACAATAGGCCAGAAGTGGCCGCAGAAGTGGCCCACCCCACTAGCAATAAAAAAATTAGCTTCATTCATAATACTTCTGTCTGTGCACTTTTATTACGTTTGTCTCTAGAGATTTCCGCTGTAAAAACATTGTTTTCCAAACGTATTGGTGAGCGAGATTTAGGACACACACGAAGAAGTGGAAGAATCAGTTTTTACTGCGAACGATGGTAATGACCCAAACACAGTTTGGGGAAGATTTGTATCTGAAATAATTGGATATGAATGCCAATGCATTTTTTCCAGATCGCCTACAACAAAAACACGTTTGGAAAATATTTAGTGGAACCTACATATATCAAGGCTCAGTTTTAGCTGTCCTTCACAGTGTCTCAGTAGTAATGGAATTTGACAGTACTATCTATCTACAGTCCTTTATTTGACCTTGGAGACTTTTTCAGTTCCTTAATCCTATACATAGTCGGCAGGACTCCTTGGACGGGGGATGAGCCCGTCGCGAGGCCGCTACTTGCACACAGAACAGCACAAATACAGAATGAACGCACACAGGCATCCATGCCACAAGTGGTATTCGAACCCACTATCCCAGAGTTCGAGCGAGCGAAGACAGTTCATGCCTTAGGCCGCGCGGCAACTGATCGGCATTTGATAGTACTAGAAGCATATTATTATTTGCGGGTGGCGAAACTTAATGAAGCTCGAGTGGCAAGAATGAGAAGAATTTGTTTACTTTAGAAGACATGTAGTAGGTATGTGTCACAGGCACGTGACTGATATGCTGTAACATTAGAAGATTTCACTGAATTAGTGCGGAAGGCAGTGCCATAACTCACGGTTTGTTCTTTTATTATTGCTAGTGGGGTGTGACTAGGTACCTTGTACTGGCCACTTCTGGCCTATTGTACCAGCTCCAGATGATACGTAAGGGTGATTGTGGAGCAATTGGTAGAATGAAGATTGGCAGGGGAAACCGAAGTACTTGGAGAAAACCTGCCCCAGCGTCACTTTGTCCACCACAAATCCTACTTGACCAGATCCCGGGATCGAACTCGGGACGCCGAGGTGGGAAGCCAGCGACTAACCGCTTGAGCTATGGCGCGCCATAACTCATGTTACTGAGAACAAAATGTGGTTAACCGTCCACTGTCCACGAAAACCACGTAGTACTACGTCATACTGAATATAGACAACTGCATAACAACACAACCACTCTACGCCATAACTGGACTCCGTACACAGTCCACGCCAGAATTGAGGGAACCGCGCAGTACTTGCACAGACTATCAGCAGAATCAGGTTTGAATTTAACAAAATTCGATAACAGTTTGGAACTAATTATGATCAAGTTTTAGAACAGTGAATTGAAATACAAAGCAGCGTAAAAATATCTGCGTGATGATGACCCTGTAAGGTCGAAACATGGATGTAACATCTATGATACATAACAGCCCAGCACATTACCAGTCTACGAACACAAGGAATTGCTCCCTTAAGATTTATCCTACCAATTAAGTCGTAAAGTAATATATTGATATTATATCATAGTAGAGTTCACTTATAAATAGTTTTGTTTCCAGTAATTCGAATTTTTGCTATATATTCAAATTGTTTAGGCTTAGTCTGTTGTAATCAGTTGGTTATAATATGTTGCGTTGTTATTCTTCCATGTTATTTGCATGTTTCTTCCAACATTTCACTCTTCATTTATTTGTTTATTAAAAAAAACGTTTCCTGCATCAAATGTACGGTAGCTACCAACATTTTTTAATATTGTTTTATTTATTAATAAAAGTGTAAATGATTTTGCCTACCCTTGGTTTTATTATGATTTATATGCAGTGTGATTATGGAAATTTTACTATAATGTTAAACTCGTAAGTAGGAATGGAGTTATTTTTTAACGTTCCCTCCGGTTTTATGTAGCAAGACAATTCATTACGGCATCAGCTTGTTCATAATGTTTTGTTCTCGATTGTACTACCGGACCGTCCCGTTGAGCTAAAGCCGTGCCGTGGCGAGCGAACGTACAAGCGCTTCAAACGAGGACTATCCTACTGTTAGTAGCGACAGGGCTAACTGGGTAAAGGGACCTGCTGCATGTGTGCTTATTTCCGTTGCATCACTTTTTTCCTTTATACGTAAATGTAGATGTGGGTTTCCGCCGCCTTGTACACACCGACAGTTCTACGTGTTAACTGCGTTATTAAGTTTACAGTGTCAGTGTTCAGTTCCAGTGTTTCGGGAACGTAAAATCATAAACATTTCCGTGGTGTTTTTAAGAACTAGAAACTCTTTTAAGCGACAACAGTGAGGTGCAGTTGTAATTTCGTCGTGTGTTGTGTATGCGATAAGAGAGTTTTTGTGAAGTTCTTCGTGTGATTCGTTTTGTTTAGTTCCATTTGACTGCCTTAATTACGTCCTTACACCTTCTTTCATTTTATTTGTAGGCGTTTGAAGAATTTCATATAGAAATAATAAAAAAGTGCATTAAGAGGTGCGAAATTACGAAAACATTGCCGAAAGTTCATACTTAGTGTTGCAGTGAAGCGTAGCTGCGAATAAAAAGGAAAATAGTTTCTCTCTACGTTCTTTCGCATATTGCAGTTTTATTACAGTGCTAACGTGTAAGATCTGTAACCCTTCGATTTAATAGAATCATTAACTGAACTTAATTTTAGAGTGCAACTTGTAAAAAGTTACTTTTATGTAATTTGCACATGACATCGCCATCGCAAGGACACCGAACTAGTTGTACCAACCTCTGAAATTATTACCCAGTGATATCCCGAGATTACTCAACAGTAGCCAGTGCCCTCTACCGGATAGAGGAAACAAAAAAGGAGGGAATCTGCGCAGAAACATCTTTACTATCAAGTGAATGAATGACGTCAGAGTAATTTTTTATTTTGCTAAACCAGTTCCATACGGTCTCTGTGCGTGATACAAGAATTGAGTATTCAAACTTAAAAAAATAGAGATGGTGATTTCTGTATGGCGTCGCGACGTCGTGTGACGTCACGTTATTATGAAGTCCAGTCGCCGTCATCATTACTATAACCCGTACCAGCTCATTGGAGGTGAAGTACCCTCTTCTGCTTACTATCCCGTTCTCAGGCCAAGTTACTATTGGGTTCAACCGCAGTTGGGAAGCTACTACCAGCAACAGATGCCGTACTTAATGCCAGGTAACTTGCATGCAACACTGATATAAGGAACATAATCGTTGAAGATTGGAGAACGTGAATGTTCCCTATAATAGTCATCTTGTAGATGTTAAAATCTCAGGAATGACAGTAAAAACTAAAAGTAAAGGTATCCCCTGTAACAGGCAGTGGAGGTCCGTAGGGTTGTGAGATGTTGAGGTTCCCACATTTTCTAGACAGTCAGCTCATAGTTGGCGGCCAGGTTGTCAGCTCTACTCGCCGGCTCTTTAGCCCCAATAATATACCTGGTACTCATTTCTGTTAGAGGCTGAGTCGACCCCAGGGCCATAGTGCGGTTTGAAGGATTAGGTCAATTGAAAAAATCCAATGACTTCATCGGTACTTGAATCCGCGACCTTCCGGCTTGTAGCATAGTGCCTCAACCAACTACGCTACCGCGGAGGACACAAATAGGTATTAGTTACACTGCTTTATTACCAATTCTGTATGTGTTTTGTTTCCAAAGTTAAATATCAGATGCAGTTTTATAAAGACATTTATTTCGATTCTTTTTCGTGACGTCTTTATGAGTTTGCATGAATAAACGTAAAAGAATTTAACATTTCTAGCATGGAAATCCGACCCTCGTTGAATAAATTATTCTGATGCGTACATACCGCTGTGGCACGTGGTAACGCAGTTAGTTGAGGGACAGTGCTAAAAACCGGAAGGTCGCGGTGTCGAATCCCGATGAGGTGGATGTTTTCAGTTGACCTAATCATCATCGCCGCATTATGGTCCTGTGGTAGACTGGGCCTCTAACAGAAATGAGTACCAGGAATCTCCCCGGCGGGTAAAGGGCGGCCAGCGCGTAAGGCTGGCAACTTTACCGCCGGCTGTGAGTCGATTGTCTAGATAATGTGGGAGCCTCGACGTGTCACAGCCCTATAGGCCTTCACGGTCTGTTACAGCGATACATTTACCTCTTTAATGCGTACATAGCATAAGTTTTTGAATAATATTTATGGAATAGAGCAAATTTCCAAGGTAGAGCACATTTCTCCTGCTTTGTGAAGTCAGAATTAAGAATAAATATATATTTATTTGTCTGAAAGAAAACTGCCCTGTTTTGAGTTTAGAGTTTGAGTAACTCTTGAATGATAAGTTAAAATGCCGCAAATAAATAATAGTAACGCATTGCAATGTCTTATCAGATCGCAGAAAGAGAACAAACTCCATGATTTTAGTCCGCAAGCGAACTATACCGACCGAGCGACCGCCGCTTGTCGGCGAAGTTAGCGCCAACTTTAGCGGATGGAGGGTGTCAGCGCAACAAATCCCCACGGCCCCTAATTTCGGTTTTGTAGACCGGAGCCACTATTTCCTTGAAATAGCTCCACAGTTATCATCACGAGGCTCAGTGGACTCCGTTCCAGACCCACTACATCTCAGAAAAAAATATCCCGTAGAGCCGGGAATGTAACCCGGACCTCTTGAATCTGTAGCCAGGAACCCTGACCATTAGACCACAGAGGGAGATCACAGAAACAAATTTAAAAATTCACCATGGCTTTTGATATCCAGTTAACGAGTAAATGGTCTTAGTAAAATATACTTATTCCTTCATAGAGTGCGTTCGTAGTTTTCAGCAAATCGTAGAGCCGTTCATAACGCTTTCTGTTACGGGGAGGAGAATTATCTGTTCTGCTCCCAGTGATATCCAGCAAAAGTATCTTCTTTGATAGATTCAGGTTCTCACAGCAATGGAGACTCATAATGTGGTCTTCGAGGTTGTAACACCTTGTTATCCTGTAGGTGAATACCGTCGTTTCGGAGAAATACACGCCTCCATCTTCAGGAATTTCCTTTACTTTCACTTATTGATGTTAACTTATTTTTATTGATAAAACGACATTAAAGCTTAGCGTCATTTGGAAGTGTATGCAAGATAAGCTGTTTATCTTTCATTGACACTTAGAGCACCAAAACTTCCAAAGAGAATGGTATTCCCGAACGTGACATATGTCATTTATATTGTGAGATGCGATGCGGGCCAGTGTCTGACTTATTGACGTGGAATTTCCATCTATAGCAACGAACTTCCGCTCTGATTTGATAACATCTTGGTTCGTCCTCGAAAAGCTACAAGACTGGCCATCATAATGGTCAAGATTACGTGGATCTATACGTCCTCATGGAATAGTTAAGAACAGGGACGACTTTACCTCACCTATTAAAGGTTTCAGTTGACACGAGGTTGACTTCGCGATCTTGCAGTCACTATCTGGGCAAGTTAATTAAGCAGTTGAATTACCATTGGTGTTGAGCGCCTACAAATATAGCGTAACGGGTAGACGTGCGCGTGAGCAAGGTAGGTAACCAGCTGGGTTACCACGGCTCTGAGTCTTCTCCAGATATTTAGAGGACATGCGTGTGATCATGTTACCTTAATCGAGTTACCATTGCTGTGGAAACACCTTCAAACATAATGTAACGCAGAGATATGCCTGGCTTTGTAGAAAAACACGGTTCGTAAAGAACGATTTTGCAACGAGTATTGTGTAATGTGAGTTCTGTTGTGTAGTAAGAATCGGATCACATCATATCCTGTAGACTGTTGAATCTAATTTACGATTTGATTATCCGACTTGCGGATTTCGTAGCTGTCTTTAAGTTTTTCGAGTGAACATATGGCAGTGCCCTTGTACTCAACAGGGAATTTGATCCTCCATTCCCATCTCGGTATATTTGTACATATTTCATAAAATAATTAGAAGATCTGTCCACGTTTTCTTCTGTCTTCTTATTCGATGGATCGCGATGACGTTTGTTACTGGAGAACCTCACTGGATATTGTTGTGCTAATATTAATACTTACAGACCATTTGTAACCTGCACTTACGTGATACCAACATCAAATTTCGAAAAAGAAAAAAAAATTATTATCGCAGAAAACATTAGTCCACGACATAGCATATAGATGTCGTTAACATCTGTACAAGTTTTGAAACGTGTTCAAATGGTGGTCTAGTGTTCAGAGTTCCTGGCTACAGATCCAGAGGTCCGGGTTCGATTCCCGGCGCTGCCAGATTTTCTGAGAAATAGTAGGTCTGGAACGGTGTCCACTCAGCCTCGTGAGGATAATCGAGGAGCTACTTGAATTGAAAATTCGTTGCGCTGGCCACGTGACACTCTCTATCCGTTAAAGTTGGCACTAATTTCGTCGACTAGTGACGGTCACTCGGTCGGTATAGTTCGCTTGCGGGCTACAACCACGGAGTTTGTTTTTTGTTTGTTCAAATGCTAAACATTTAACGATATACAGACTGTTGTGCGATATCTGTAGTCTGACTAGCTGTATCTGCACAGAATTAACACGAAGGTTAATAAAGAATAGATGAGAGTAAAATATTGAAATCAATTTCAAAGAAGTAGCTTGTGAGGATTGTAGATTGCAATGATCTGGGTCAGGGTAGGACCTGCTGGCGCACACGGTAATGAAGTTCTGGGTGTTGTAGGGAAAATGAGAAGAATTCTTGATTAGCTGAGCAAGTATTTCCAGAAATGGCTCATTTACATTGAGTTAGAATGACTTATCGCTCTTATTATTTTTTTATGCTAGTGGGGTGTGACTAAGTCCCTTGTACTGCGGCCACTTCTGGCCTATTGTACCAGCCCCAGATGATAGGTGAGGGTGATTGTGGAGCAATTGGTGGAATGAAGATTGGCACGGGAAACCGAAGTACTCGGAGAAAACCTGGCCCAGCGCCACTTTGTCTATCACAAATCCCATTTGACCAGACCCGGGGTCGAACCCGGGCCGCTGCGTTGGGAAGCCAGCGACTAACTGCTTGAGCTATGGCGCGGCCCTGACTTATCGCTTAGTTCACTTAATCAGGCCATTGAGCCATATCTCGATTACATCCATATCACGTCTTCGCCCCCCCCCCAACCGTTTATAGATGCTTATGATCTCTCTAGTTCGTTCTACCCAACGAAGTTTTCATACGTATGCATACAGAAGGCTTGAAACTAACAGATTTGAAACGTGGTGAAGCTTATAAATAATTTGTTTCCCTACGTTTCTTGTTTCCTGTAGCCGGGCAATGTCTGAATCAGCAGTCAATTGCTCAGCAAACAGTTCACAGTCCAAGTTGAAACAAGATAAAGTGAGGCGCACTTTTATCTTCGTTAGTCCTATGCGGGATTACCCGGCAGTTTGCCCATTTTAACATAATGGTCTGTGTATAGGCTAGTTTGCGTTTAAGTTGGATAACTTACGAGATAATTTTCCACACTCAATTAGCATCCAGAGTTTGTAGAATAAAGTCCCATAAGGTGTGTTTGGAGGCCTCTTATTCATTAGCGTGTACGTACGCCCTTCAACTACATAACTTTTCAACCGCGATATTATATTACGTACACCTTGGGGCACGCGGTAGCGTAGGTGGTTGGGGCACTATGCTAAAACCCGGAAGGTCGCATGGTCAAGTCTCGATGAGGTCATTGGATTTTTCTTTTCAATTGACCTAATACATCCAGCCGCACTATGGCCCTGGGGTCGACTCAGCCTCTAACAGAAATGAGTACCAGGAATATTCTTGGGAGTAAAGGGCGACCGGCGCGTAGGGCTGACAACCTTACCGCCATCTATGAGCCGATTGTCTAGAAAATGTGGGACCCTCAACATCTCACAAACCTATGGGCCTCCACGGCCTGTTACAGGGATACCTTTACTTTTTTTTTATTTGTTGCGATGTTATTCTTGCAATATTAAAAAAAATGTCTCAGATAAGATTGTGGACGCTTGAAATATGGATTGTCATTTAATTTTAGATCTCAGTTCATTACATTATTTCTCTGAAGATGTCCGGTTCTGCCGATCAGATGGTCGCGCGGTCCAATGTAAGAACTATCTTCGCCCTCTCGACTGCTGGGATCGTGAGTTCGAATCCCACTCGGGCCATGGATGTCTGTGTGCGTTTATTCTGTGTTATGTTGTCCTGTGTCTAGGTAGCGGCCTTGCGACGAGCCGATCCCCCATCCAAGAAGTTCTACCGAATGTGTATAGGATTAAGAAACTGAAAAAGCAGCCAAGGTCCAAAGGGCTATAGAGCCATAGAGAGAGAGGTAGAGAGATTCCCGTTTCGAATCTCGACCGTCGCACCTTCTCTCCTGACGGAGTTTCCTGGTTTTCTTCAACGCCCGTACCCGGCCTCTGGGTTCACCATGTCTTGAAGAGCAATGAGGACTGCATACCTAAGACCACCGCTCCCCGCTTCATTCGATTTGTTAAGAAATGATTGAACACGTTTATTTAATGAGTTGCAGGACTTCCCAGCGGTCTCTTTCCTCCTAACTTTCCCACCAATATCCTATACGCATTCCTCGTCTCCCCCATTCGAGCTACATGACCTGCCCACCTCACCTTCCTTGACTTGATAATTCTGATTATACTTGGAGAAGAGTACAAGTTATGAAGCTCCTCATTATGCATTTTCCTCCAACCTCCTGTCACTTCATCTCTCTTCGGTCCAAATATTCTCAAACACCCTCAGTCAGTGTTCCTCCCTTAATGTCGGAGACCAAGTTTCACACCCAGACAGAACGAGACTATAAACAGGAGCCCTTCAGATGGGCCCAAGAAGACAGAATTGCGATTTTATTACGATTTTAGTCAAATTTCTGTAATTTGTGGAGGCCATGTCTGTGTATTACTGCGTAGATGGCATCTTTAAGAAAACAACGGACCGCGCACCGTGGATCCAAATGTGAAATGTCGATTTTGTTGAAAGTAGCGTTATCGGCCAGACGGATTTAATCGTTCGGTATTCAGCAACCAAAAATGGTCCACTGAGAGTCCATCGAATTCGTTTCCAAGGTTACGTAGTCATGGCCAGCCTTATATAAGAATGTATGTTCAGTTTTCTCGAGTAAGCAGTGTTATGGAGACGATTTGCCTGTTGTGTACATCATGAAAAGCGCGCTGTCTAGTTTCTGCAGATTTCATCAACAGCGCTGAATACATTCCTCGCCCAATTTACTTGGTGTAGAATCGGTTTAGTCATGAGACAGGTTGGGTCCAAATTAGAATTATCTATGACGTGTGTTTTGTTCACACTACCTCTCTTCCCCCTGCTCCTGGGTTCGCCCTGAGCTTGGCACGACTCCTGATTGTCGTTTTTTTATATCTTATCTTATTTTTTTTTATCTGCTATTTTAATTGTATTACTTACCACCTTGTGGCAAAGTTATTATATAGTACGACACGTTGTACTAATATGGATCCATATCGGTAGTTCAGTAACTAAACATATTCCTATGTTAACTGCCCAGTGATGGTCTTGTATGACCAAAACATGTAACAGGAATGAAAAGCCTAATTGTAAAACATTAAGAGCGAGAATATTTGTTGTGCGACGGTTATCCTAATTCCTGTGTATGTCCTCATTGTCACTCGACACTCGAGGAAATCAAAAGATGAACACTGCGCCAGAAGCACTTAATATTACGTTCTACTGTCGTGTTGAATCCCGAAACATTTAACTTTGCGTAATAAATGATATTAAAATTACTCCCTTCTTACCGGAATCTGCCCTGAATAGAGCCATTACGTAGTAAACTCAGTTTTATAGTTCCTAATGTTTTATGAGGCCGGTCACGGTACCCGAGCGGTCTAAGGCATGCACTGTCTTCGCTCGCTCGGAAGCCGGAATCGTGGGTTCGAATCCCACTCAGGGCATGGATGTTTGTGTGCGTTTTTCTGTGTTTGTGTACAGGTAGAGGCCTTGCGACGAGCTGATCACCCGCCCAAGGAGTCCTACCGTATGTCTAAGATCTAGTAAACCGAAGTGAAACGGAGAGTTTCATGGAGGTAGGCCTAGGCCCACTGGGGCTGTAGTGCGAATGAAAAAAAAAATGTTTAAATGAGTCATGGCGGCGTAGTGAGCAGTTGGCTTTACGAGGACTAGTAGCCTATCTCCTTAACACCGTGCAATAACAGTCTGTAAATCTGATTACGATTATTAGCACGTCTCAACATGTTTATTTACGGTATTATAATTAACGCGATTTTGTGATATTAAGATCTATGCATGAGCAAGCAGGAGAAGAAGCTTGTCAAGATGTAACTCACCTGTTTTCCACGGATCTGTGCTTTGTAATGCGCACTGTTCGTTACCGTTTCACACATCACATCCTCAAACGGCTCACAGCTCAACATAGAACAGTCGCTGAAAGGGCACGGAAAGCGGAAAGTTTTAAAAATGGTAACTTTTTTTTCCCCTTGGCACTACAGCCCCAGTGGACCTAGGCCTACCTCCATGAACTCCGTTCACTTCGGTTTTTCTTGATCTTACACATTCGGTAGGACTCCGTGGGCAGGTGATCAGCTCGTCGCAAGGCCTCTACCTCTACAGAAACACAGAAAAACGCACACACACAAACACTCCATACCCTGAGTGGGATTCGAACCGACGATCCCGGTTTCCAAGCGAGCGAAGACAGTACATGCCAATGGTAACTTTTATGTAATTGTAATTATGTAGTATCGTGGGCAATGTACAGGTACTCGGGAACAGTAGTAACTAACAAACTTTGTATTCAGAAAATAAGTAGGAGCAGATTAAATTCGAATTGCTTGCTGGCTAGAAAACCGAAATTAACGGCCGTGGGGATTCGTTGCGCTCACCACGCCACACCCTCTATCCGCTAAAGTTGGCACTAACTTCGCCGACAAGCGGCGGTGTCTCGGTCCGTATAGTTCGCTTGCAGACTAGAATCGCGCAGTTTGATGCTTGCTGGCATTTCCATGAGAATATTCTGCCTCCCTCGCCCCTGTTGGAACACACAAATATTGAAATGTACAAGATTGTAATTTAAGCTCTTACTTTGTATGGATGCGAATCGTTGTCTCAAACATTAAGGGAATATAAAGTCGCCGGTTTCCCACAGCGGCGGTCTGGCTTCGAGCCTAGGTCAAGTCATGTGGGACTTGTGGTGGACAAAATGGCATTGGGCTATATTTCTCCAAGTACTTCGGTTTCCCCTGCCAAATCCCATTCTACCGACTGCTGCACACTTATCTCCTATCATCTGCGGCTGGTACAATAGGCTTTACTTTTAGTGGTTTACATCAGTTTTAGTAAGTGGGATGAACCAACCGAAGTCCATAAGTATAAATAACTTATTAATTTCTCCGTACAAAATCTTCTTGCCTCATTCTAATAAGTGATCGTACTTTTTAAAAAAACCCTGCTGATTTATAATTTTCAGGCATAAGATTAAAATTAACAGTTCTTATCATAATCACACGGATCAGTAAATGTAAGATTAGTTCTTCTGTACAGAACATATTTAATCATGAGTTCCCAGTATATTTCAGCAGATAATTCAATATTTATATATAATACGAACAAAACGTAATAATTTTTCTAGACGTCAGTCCCATTTTCCTTTTTGAGGAAAAGTAGCCAAACGATTTTGGTTTTGTTGGGACGCTCGTATGAATTTTTAATTTTTCACTTTCTTTATATACATCCTCACAGATGGTTCTATAAATAGTACAGTAAAAAGTGGTAAGGCCGCGCCGTAGCTCAAGCGGTTAGTTGCTGGCTTCCCATCGTGGCGGCCTGGGTTCGATCACAGGTCTGTTTTTTTAGACCGGAGCCGCCATTTCCTTGAAATAGCTCCTCGGTTATCCTCACGAGACTGAGTGGACCCCGTTCAAGACCCAGTACTTCTCAGAAAATCTGGTAGCGCCGGGAATGGAACCCAGGACCTCTGGATCTGTAGCCAGGAACGCTGACCACTAGACCACAGAGACGGCCCTTTTCGCGTATAAAGTGAGACTTTTCATATCACCCTATTTCAGCTTCGCATAAAATGCAACGGCGCTGTACGTCTTCATTCCTCAGAATAAGAACTTTTAATGTTAAATCCTAACATTTTGAATTGTTTCATTTTGGTCCGTTACACTATTAATCACCAATTGTCAATAGATTTTCCGTCAAGTGCAACAATATATATTTTGGTCACTTATTTATATCGTCTGCCTTACATGTTTCGGTTCCAAGGAACCATCTTCAGAGGCACTTACAACAAATCATGAAAACACTGGCACAGCTCAACATCCACAGTATGTAGTTATTTGTGGAAACTATTACATATATCGGAGTGTAAAGGACAACACTTCCTAGTATCTTGAATGCAGGTATAGCACTTGCATCTAAAAAACCACCCTCGAACCGTCGTCAACGTTAAAATTTAAAGTTAAAAATTAAAAAACGTTCAAGTAAAATATTCAGGCTCCTTCTTGGTGAATCGTCCCAATGGGGGGAGGCGTCAGCACGGGGTTGTGTGGGCTTGTGGTCGGGTGTATCTTACGCGATGTGTATTGTGTACTGTGCACAATACACATCGCGTAAGATATTGTTGCACTTGACGGAAAATCTATTGACAATTGGTTAAATCCTAACCATACGACAGGCCGAAGAGTTGTTTTATGCGACGGATTAACAGTGCACATGTATCTTGGAATGAAATACCTTATGGGCCCTGTCAGAAAACAACACTAACAACGCAAAAAGGGTTTGTGTGTATGTATGTATGTATGTATGAGGAGCCGATCACAATATTCGCGCGAGATCGTGGGTTCAGTCCAGCTTGAGGCACGGATGTCTGTGTGCGTCTATTCTGTTTTTGTGCTGCCTGTCTGTAGGTAGCGGCCTTGGGACGGTCTGATCCCCCGTCTAGGGAATCCTACCGGTTATGTAAAAGGTTAAGAAATTGAAAAATCGGCCGAAGTGCAACAAATGGCTGTAGAGCCACAGATAAATAAGTGAATGTAGCAGGAAAGACATAAATTAACAGGCTTTGTATAATTGATAATATCTGGACCTAAAATCAACGAAGCCGGTCACGGTAGCCGAGCGGTCTAAGGCATGTACTGTCTTCGCTCGCTTGGAAGCCGGGATCGTGGGTTCGAATCCCACTCAGGGCATGGATGTTTGTGTGCGTTTTTCTGTGTTTGTGTACAGGCAGAGGCCTTGCGACGAGCTGATCACCCGCCCAAGGAGTCCTACCGAATGTGTAAGATATAGAACAACCGAAGTGAACGGAGAAGTTCATGGAGGTAGGCCTAGGCCCACTGGGGCTGTAGTGCCAAGGAAAAAAAAAAAGAATCAACGAATAAGTGAAGAATAGGTAAAGAACTCATGCTGGTCACTTGATATGGGTGGTGGAGGTTACGGTAGGCTGCACGTGTTCTTACGACGAACAATGATTAGATTTGCACACTTGAAAAGGAGGACGCTGAAAGATCGACAGTGCAGTGGGATGGTAGAATTAAGACTTTGACGTAGCCATGTTGAACCTTCTTGTTTTGCGCTCACGTCAGTACCACAGTATTAGTGAAAGCAGTTGTCGCGTTTTTCTTTTTCTGTCTGCTGTTCGGTAGTTCTTGATACGTAACCGGACAGAGGTTCATGGCCGCACACGTCTTTCAGAAACAATGATATTAGCTGCGTGTCATTCGATATGTGCCATAGAAACTTGAGTACACGAACTTCATAAATACGATTTATAGGAGCTTCTGTTATTCACGTAAGTGTATATTAAAGTTATATAGGCCTATTACATATGGTAATATTATATTGTAACGATTGGGTGGGTGCGTGACTTATAGACAGGTTGTGGATTGGATTTACTGATACCTTATGCACACGACTCGAGACTACAGGTAATACAGGGCTATCGCTATTCACACGCACTACGGTTCTCAGTCTTCCTTAGTCGTATCCTGGCAACGGATTTTTAAGTCTCGGTGTCACTACAGATAACACTTGAATTATACTAATTCCTTTGTTGCCATTGTTCTACAATACCAATTCAGAAGACTCATCTCAATTCATTTCCTCTCTTTCCAAGCTCATATCCTTGCAGGCTGGCGTCTCGAAACTCGACTCTAGTCCTGTCAACTACACTCTTCTTTATAACCACTTTGCACGGCCCACGCAGAAAACAGTCTCTATTTATTGTAAGGCGTGTTGACAGGGCCCTTGCATAACAACGGACGTTTTTTTATTGCTAGTGGGGTGGGACTAAGTTCCTTGTACTGACGCCACTTCTGGCCTATTGTACCAGCCCCAGATGATAGGTGAGGGTGATTGTGGAGCAATTGGTGGAATGAAGATTGGCAGGGGAAACCGAAGTACTCGGAGAAAACCTACCCCATCGCCACTTTGTCCACCACAAATCCCACTTGACCAGATCCGGGATCGAACCCGGGCCGCAGCGGTGGGAAGCCAGCGACTGACCGCTTGAACTATGACGCGGCCTAACAACGGAAGTTACTCGATTGTTGCTTGCGCATTCGTTGCCACGGAAATGTGTTTACCGAGTCGTGTCCTAGCAATGAACGTCTATTCTGACTTCGCTGTTCCTGCTTTCTGGTGTCATGTCACATTATCGAGTAATGTTTATTAAGATAAGACAGTGCATAGCTTGTATTAAGTATGCAGGTAGTGTTGAAATTCTCTTGTGCTGGTGAGCTAACAGACCCGAACTATAATGCTTTCCTCTAAAATTATCCATAGTTCCTATACCAGTTTCTAGACAGTGGAGTCGGCCACAGACCATTAGCACTTTATTATGTAATGATATTAGGGAAAGTGCGCCAGATATGTGTTATGAATGGCCGCGCCATAGCTCAAGCGGTTAGTCGCTGGCTTCCCACCGCGGTGGCCCGGGTTCGGTCCCGGGTCTGGTGAAGTGGGATATGTGGTGGACAAAGTGGTGATGGGGCAGGTTTTCTCCGAGTACTTCGGTTTCCCCTGCCAATCTTCATTCCACCAATTGCTCCACAATCACCCTCACCTATCATCTGGGGCTGGTACGATAGGCCAGAAGTTGCCGCAGTACAAGCGACTTAGTCCCACCCCACTAGCATTAAAAAAAATATGTCTTATGAATTATACAGGTGGCCCAGTAAGTTCAAGTCAGTACCTCAGGTCCTTGTTGCTGAGGTCATTCTCTGCCGTCATGGGTCCGGTTCGCAGCTGTCAACCCGAGCTGTGGTCCGTGTTCATGTATAAGCGCGAGGGATGGGTCTGAAATCTGGAAGAAGCCCACTTGGGAGACTAGCAGTAGAGGGCAAGATAATATTGAAATTAATCTTACTGAACATGAGGATGTGCAAGTGTATTAAAATGATTCGGCATTGGACGCAGTGCCACGCTGTTTTGAACACGGTAATGAACCCTTGGGGAAAGTACGGAATTTTTTGATTGGGTGAACGACTATAAGATTCTGGACGCTTCACGTATGTAGGATTTGAGGCTGTAACAAGTGCGGTTATGATATAACGCGGTGTAGTCCGTCGACGTTTCGGAGAAACATGTCTCCATTCTCAGAGTCGAGTAAGCAGAGCAAGTTATCAGTATGAAAGCAGGTGGAAAGTCGGTTGACTTTCACTGGATTACCCGACGGTATAGCCCAGAAGAAAGTACTTTTTCACGTATATTACTCAGTACCAATTTATGATAAAAATGGTTGGATAGGTATGGAGTCCGAAAGCTCATCGCCACCAATACACCATCCTAAGCCAGTTTTATGCACCTGAGATGTTCGTATAAAGCTTCTCTGAGACCAGTCTTCATATTATCCTCCCAATTTCTTCTATGTCTTCCGAGTGCCCGCTTTGTAAGAGGTTTCCTTACTGGAATCTTGTGTGAATTAATTTTGTTTCACTGTGCAAGCCTTCAGACTCTCATGAATTGCTGTGCCGTCGATTCGGTTTGTTAAATTGTGATGTATCTGAAATGAAGCCTTGAGAGTGTCACTGTCAGAGCCATGAAGAAGCAAACATTTCGTGTTGAAGCCGTTACTTGTTTTGCAGTTCGCTGTTATTTGTTGTTAATTTGCTTGGCGACTGTGAGTCGTGGCGTTCTGTTGCACTCTCGCCACTGAACTGTAACCTGAAGACCCTACCTGAACGGAAATGCGTTTCAGATCAATACTTCTCATGCGGTGTTTTTTTTTTCTGCATGATCTGCATAAAATGAGAGTGTAGTGAGGTCACGACTGAATGCTGTATCTCTGAAGCAAAAGTGATTGTGTTTAAATCTGGTTTTGGGTTCATTTCGAAAAGTCTTCGGGCGAAGTTCGTTTGGTTTCGTTTCGTATCTGTAAGCCCTTCGGGGTACGCGGTTGCGTAGTTGGTTGAGACACTATGCTACAAGCCGGAAGGTCACGGGATCGAACCCCGAGGAGGTCATTGGATTTTTTTTCAATTTACCTAATCCCTTCGGCCGCACTATGGCCCCTGGGTCGACTCAGTCTGTAGCAGAAATGAGTACCAGGAATATTCTTGGGGGTAAAGGGCCGCCGGCGCGTAAGGCTGACAACCTTGTCGCCATCTATGAGCCGATTGTTTAGAAAATGTGGGCCTCCACGGCCTGTTACAGGGATACCTTTACCCCCCCTTTTTTTACGTATCTGTAAACCCTGCGTTAGATGAACATCAAATCCGACTGTATTCTGAAGGGTTCTGACGGTAGAGTATGACATTTAGGATTGCTGGGTTTTTTAGCTTTGTCCATCGTCCTGTATTCTAAGATCGCAAGGTTCCTGAAACCGATTCTGTCGCCGCCCTCAGGTAAAGGGGTGGGAGGCACCTACTTAGGTGGGTCTGTCAGGAATCTGTAACCTCAATCAGACAACCTATGTTAGTGTAACTGCAGCTGTAGTTTTCTAAAGGACCCTAGAGACTTGGTGTCTCCCACCCCTAACCTCAGGACCGAAAGAGGTCCAGTTTTCGAAACAATGTGTCCTTTAGAATGTCGGACGATGGACAAAGTCCAAAAACTCAGTAATCCCAAATCAAATCCAACATATTTTTTTCGCAAAACCTGCTCATTGGTTAAGAAATATTATGACGCCAAAAAGATCTTGAAGAGAACACATAGCTTACACATTGTATTTTAACATATTTCGATTCTGTAGCTCAGTCAGTATAGTGATTAAACGACCGGGGATTCAGCGTTCTGTTCAGGCAAGGAGGAGAAATTTTTCCTCACGCTTCAAGAGCAGCTGAAGAGCTTACCTGGCTTTGTATCAAATGTGTAACTGTGGCTCTTTCTGCTGAATGAAACGGCCGGAGCGTAAAGCTGATCAGTCATCTGCATCTGGGGCCGAGATTAAGTATATATGTTTGGGAACGGTGCTCGAGGAGATGATGTAACAGGAGAATAGGAATAATTGCATAATTTGCACTCGTCAGATATTGTTAGGATGGGGAATGTATGTAGCATGGGTGGTGGAATGAGATGTGCATACAATATTGAGTTTGAAAACCTGAAGAGACTAAGATAATTTGGGAAATTATTAATATATTAGAATGGGTGTTCAGTGAATACGGTGTCATGGTGTGGACTGAATTCATCTGGCACAGAATGTTCCAGTGAACATGATAATGGTCGTTCGGGGACCAGGAGCCTCTCAGCAAGGGCACTGTTCCCCACAGTTGATCTAGTTACACGCGTAGGTACTTGGAAATGACGTATTCATGCATGTGGCAATGCATTCATGTTGAGCTATGACGTGTTCTGTGTTACTAACTTTAGCGCTGTTTTCGGCACGATTGCGCAGAAGTAGCTCGCTAAACGGAACAATTAAGTATCAAAATACTTATATCCCCTACTGGAAAACTATTGTTTAATAAAATTTACCAATTCTCGACAACTTCCTATGTCGGCAGTTAAAGTAGGGTTTAGCATACTTTCTTTCATGTATGTCTCAACTTAAACTGAGGTACGCGGTAGCGTAGTTGGTTGAGGCACTATGTTACAAGCCAGAAGGTCGCGGGTTCGAGTCCCGATGAGGTGGATTTTTTTTTCAGTTTACCTAATCCTTCCAGCCGCACTCTGGCCCTGGGGTCGACTCAGCCTCTAACAGAAATTAGTACCAGGAATATTCTTGGGGGTAAAGGGTGACCGACGCGTAAGGCTGACCACCTTACCGCCATCTGTGAGCCGATTGTCTAGAAAATATGGGAACCTTAACATCTCACAACCCTATGTGCCCCCACGGCCTGTTACAGGGATACCTTTACTTTTACTTTTTTACATAGAAATACACAAAAATAATTAAAAAACAAAAACAACATATGGCACTCATCATAATGGCGGTATATTAATAATAATTCTAAGAAAAATTACAGTTATCGTTAACAGGCGACAACAATAATAATAATAATAATAATAATAATAATAATAATAATAATTACTGACGATTTTAGTCCACGAACTGAATTGAAGTTGAATTTGGTTTGTAAATTCCCACTGTTTTAATATGACATTAAGCACAGAATTTGTGGGATGAGAGGTCGATGTAACAAGACGGTAGCTGTATCAGTCCTACCGGGAACTCCTTGTCAAATAATGGCTCACTCCGATTCATTTGATGTGGGAATGTTGATGAAACAGAAGTTAATGAAATCTGCTGTATTGCTAATTAGCTGTATTAAAATGCATGTATTTTTTCCTTAGAGCATCACATGCGTCCTAGCTGTCCTTTGTGCGACAGGAGTGTAATGCATGATAGACAAGACAAAAATTACAAATTACAATATTTTTATGAATGTATCCTGTACAGTATTAATTACCTATACACCAGTTGGTTTGTACAACGTATGCAGAAAATGAGATAATGAGCACCATGACTAGTGAGGCATTGAGCATCACAAAGAAATAACTCGTGCTACAGGTCTTATTCAGAATATATCGTTACTCAAGTAATCAGTAATTTGCCCTGCTTTTATGGAACCAAACGAATCATTACCATATTCATAATGCCATGTCTCTAGCCACTTGCATGTAGTTCACACCTCCCCACTCTAGATCTTGAAAATCTACTTTAATATTATCCTTTAATATATGCCAGTGTCTTCAAAGTGGTCTTTTCGAATCACAGAATGTGTATGCTTACTCCATCCGATCATGTCCTTTTTGATGATTATTCTGAGAATGTTAGCTGCACAAGAAACATCGCTTACCTCCTTATTACATATTTTTGTAATCCTTTGTTACTCCATCTCTTCATCTTCGCTTGTTGTCATTTCCCTCTCAGACACGTTTAATTTTTCAATCTTCACTCCCGTATAAATGAGCAGTTCACATCATAAATAATATATTTTTGTAGTCTGCTGCAGTCTTTCACGTGGTTGAGGGGCTATGCTACAAGCCGGAAGGTCGCGGGTTCAAGTCCCAATGAGGTCATTGGATTTTTTCAGTTGACCTAATCCTTCCAGCCGCACTAGGCCCTGGGGTTACTCAGCATCTAACAGAAATGAGTACCAGGAATTAATTAAATGGTTTTCCTGGGGAGTAAAGCGCGGCCGGTGCGTAAGGCTGACAACCTCACCGCCATCTGTGAGCCGATTGTCTAGATAATGTGGGACCCTCAGCGTCTCACAACTCTATGGGCCTTCACGGCCTGGTACAGGGATAGCTTTACTTTTACTTTACACGAAGATTGTGAAGTAAATGGTAGCAAAGAAAACAAAAATTTTAGGTGCTTTGTTTTCATCGGGAATATCTTTCGATTTATTTTCGGAAATAACGCCTTCCGAAAACACGCATAGGGTTACTGCAAATTCTTGTTGACTTTTCTGCTCTTCATTTTCCTATACATGGTTTTAAGTTAAGTGATAAAGTGGTTCAGAATCAATTTGAGGACGGGTTTCACTACTGAGCCTTTGTTTGCGACGTAAAAGGGTTATTGAAAGAGTAAATGGAGACTGCAATGCTGGCGAAGGTTTAGAGAAATAGTGCACGACTTAAACAGTGAATCGTGATGCTGTGTATTAGCACATGCATGATATGTTGCGCCCCGAAAGTTCTCTGCAAGGTTAACTCGTTGTGTAGAGCTCTGGTGACTTGTCACCTGACTCGTCGCGCAGTAAGCCTTCAGTGTATTTGCTCCTTTTCTGTGTTCTGAGGATAAACGGTTTTAATAGCTGAACTGAATGTTCATTGTGATATCGTACAGGTAGGATCGGATTTTTAAAATATTATTTGGATTACTTTCGCACATTTTGGATTTTCTGAATGTTTACGAAAGGTAAGCCTTCGTTTTGAGAACTATTGGAAATACTTAAAAGCGCTGTTCACAAGTCTGACATACAGTATCCCGGTGTTGTTCAAACAGTGTACCGCTGTCCGGAAATTCTGTTTAATCTTACGGGCATATTCCTTATATTTTAAAATTTAAGAAAGCTGATGTTTTACAGAGGACTTTCCTTTCTAGTCTTGAGCCCATTAGCTCCTATATTTGCTCTGTAGGATCTGAGGTTCTCGCAGCGGTGGATATGAAGAGTTCTGTCTTCTGGGATATAACTCCATGTAGTTCGTCGAAAGCCAGCCGACGTTTCGGGGTAAAGTTTAGCCTCCATCTTCAGCGTTGAAGAAAAAGCAAAGCAAGAAACCAGCATGAAGTAGTTATAGCAAGGTAAACGTAAAGTTTTTCCTGTGCTTAAGTAATTAAGCAGTACGCCATGAAGACGTATGGGGGAGTGGATGTGTAGATCCACATTTTCTTGCCCTCGGCACCCATTGGATAGGAGGCTGGGTGGGCCCCAGAGCCGGTCTTCACGACATGGAGAAGTGAACTTTCTTTTCCCTACCGTTACTCGAACTCCGACCCCTTGGTTATCTAGCCTGTAGCCAGTCACTGTACAGGCTACGCTGTTCCGGGTCCTTTGGATCTGATAGAGCTAACCTCAGTCACCTGGTCCAGTGGTTGAGGTTAGCTCTTTGTAACGGACCCAACAGTGTCTTCCACATGCCACGTGAGGACGGAAACATATGCAGTTGCCAAAACGTTGTGTTCCCTAGAATACTGGACGATGGACGAAGTCCAAAAACCCAGCAATCCCGAACTGTGAGTAAACGGAACACACTGAAATCGCCATTTTTATTTCGTCTTATTTGATCTGTTTCTGAAATAACTGATAACAGTTGTAAATATTTCAAGATGTCCCCCGTCAGAATTGTGTATGCGTTTTTTTTTTGTTCACGCATTTTATGCAAATGCCCCGTCGGTATTGGTCACCTGAGTTTAATTATGCGTAAGTTCAGTATGGGTTGCTGTTACGTCCCTTCGATTTTCATACTGCGTCAAGATGTTGACATTACACTGTGAACAGACGTGTAACATGTCCTGGTATTGTGTATGATGGGGAATTCCAAACTTTCTGCCTTATTGCGTGCTCGCAAATCAGCTCGCTCTATGTGCAGACTGTTAATAATTGTACGGCACAATATGAGAGAGATGTGATGCTGGTTACATGAATTCCCGGAGCTGGTTTGCCGATCTGCGAACCACGAAATGAGAGCCATGTCTGTGCCCCGCTGTAGAGGGGACTTCATTCCAAAAATGTCTTAGTAACCTATATGCACTCCAAAATGAATTCCACCTTCCTTGCTCTTCGTCGTTTTGTTTTAAAATCTATTTCATTTTGGAATTTACGAAACTGTTGACTGTCGGAGATTCTTGATAGTTGGAAAATTATGGAGGGGGCGGTATATCCATGCGTTTGATGTGCTACGTTCATGTCGCTTTGCCCACGTGGTGTAGCCTCACGCTGAGCTAGAGGAAGCCGCTTTTACTTACTCACTTATGAAAAAAAGTTAAGGTATCCCTGTAACGGGCCCTGAAAGTCCATAGGGTTGTGAGATGTTGAGGTTCCCACATTTTCTAGACAATCGGCTCATAGATGGCGGTAAGGTTGTCAGCCCTACGCTCCGGCCGCCCTTTACCCCCAAGAACCTTCCAAGAATATTTTATGATACTCATTTCTGTTAGAGGCTCAGTCGACCCCAGGGCCATAGTGCGGCTGGAAGGATTAGGTCAATTGAGAAAATCCAGTGACCTCATCAGGATTCGATCCCGCGACCTTCCGGCTTGTAGCATAGCGCCTCAATCAATTACGCTACCGCGTTTATATATGGGTTTAGTTGCAAGAATTGTCTGCCTTATAAATG
Source organism: Cryptotermes secundus (assembly GCF_002891405.2). NCBI lineage: Eukaryota > Metazoa > Arthropoda > Insecta > Blattodea > Kalotermitidae > Cryptotermes > Cryptotermes secundus. The sequence continues at coordinate 543,580 of NW_019738952.1, read as the reverse complement.
CTTACTTTGCTTGATTTAAAATGTGCACTTGGTAATTGTGGCTAAAATTTGTTTACGTAATGTAACGTTTGAAAGCAGCATTTTCAAATAAACTGCAGCGGATTAATGGGGAAGAATGTTTTAAATCACAAAAGTCTTTCTGTTATTCGCCCACACAAGCTGTTGGTTGGAGGATAGTGTTGTGATATATTCCAAGCGTTTAGATGGTCTTCATGCTGCATTGTGTTATAAGCGGCAAGCTTTCGTGTTCCTGCGTTTTCCATGCACATAATTCCTTCCAGTTATATTAGGTTCATGTCTTTATTTATCTGAATTTAATTACCTGTCATATAATAATAATAATAACAGCAGCATAAACTTGGGTTCAGTGACTTCTTTGGAAATTTAGGTCTGCAGGTAACACAACTTGTCCCGAAATTGTTTTCCATGGAACTTGGAAAGTTTGTAACCGTTTTCCCAGCAACCCGTTGTTGAATCGTACCTTGAGCCAGTTTAATTCAGTTCGTATCTTTACACACTGCTTTTCGAAAATTAATTTTAAGATCCTCCTATATACACAAGTGTCTCTCGTGTGGTCTCTTCGTGTAAGGTTTTAGGACCAAAAGTCTATATGTATTTTTCACTCCCCTTAAATCGAGCTGTGCACTATGATTTATCAAATCTGAACAGCGGGGTAAGGTGAGGAGTGTAAATTATTAAGATGTCATTTTCTGATGGTCTCTTGTTACTTTCTCGCTCATAGGCCCAGACACACCCTCGGCCCCTGTTCCTCTCTCAGAATGAGATCAGTTCTTGTACCGCGAAAGTAACGACAGCTTCACTGCACACTTCTATGAACTGCCATGCATTCAATACAGGGGATGGCATCTTCTTCCCCATTTTTTAAATATCTGAAAAACAAGAGAAACAACTTCAGCGTAGAAGATTCCATAGTATAAGTTTCTGTCAACATGAGTTCTGACAAATTAATGAAGTGGCGTTTTTGTGCAGCTACTGGCAAAGCTAGCGCCTTGATAAATGTTGGTTCACGTGACTAGGTGATTGGACAGTTTCGTGTTAAACAGTCGGGATTCGGTATATTTTGTGTGTTCTGCGTGTTTTATTGTAACCGTGTTTAGTTTATTCGCCAGTAACAGAAGTGTATTGATACCTTTCTGCAAAATTCTGTAAGAATTCAACCATTTGAGAAGAATAAGTAGTGCCTGAAAGAAGGATCAGAATGAATTTAATGGAAAATTAAAGAAACCGCGAAACGGAAGAGGTGCGAATTAAAAAAAATCACGTTCAGAACCGTTCTGGTCTCATCTTTCAATATCCAGGGCATTACGAATTTAAATTTGGAGCTCCGAAACAGTCTACTAAGCACCCTCATCGTCTGCGGCAGCCCGTGTCTTTAAGAAAGCCTAAATGTTTGGGCTAACAACTTCATTTCGTGTCACGCGACTTCAGACACAGCGCTGTCCTTACAGCAACAAAAACAAACAAGTCTGTGCATGTTGGAAGATCCGTTCCGAATTTGGGACTGCTTGAAGATATTCGCATTAATATGACGCCAGTACTTAAAAGGACTTTGTGAAAAACGATATAGAACCATTTTGCCAGGATACGTCTGTTCACAGAAATTATAATCCACATGCAACGATATTCATATTCACTTGATGTTAATGACAATATATGTCTTCAAAGCCTCACACCCGTTGTCAGGTAACTGCATGTAACTTACTCGTTATATGGAAACTGATGGCTGTCTCAGTTATTCAAGAAATTCCCCAATAGCTTATGGGGGCTAAGGTTCATTACTAAGTATAATTAAAATGATCAAGTCGAGGAGGAGGTGGGCAGGGCATGTAGCACGAATGGGGGAGAAAAGGAATGCATGTAGGTCGGAAAGCCAGAAGGAAAGAGATCACAAGGAAGACCAAGGCGTAGGTGGATGGACTATATTAAAATGGATCTTAGAGAGATAGTATGGGATGGTATGGATTGGATTGATCTGGCTCGGGATAGGAACCAGTGGAGGGCTTTTGTGAACACGGTAGTGAACCTTCGGGTACCGTAACATGCTGGGAAATTCTCGAGTAGCTGCAGAATTGGCGGCTCCTCAAGAAGGGCTCAGCTCCATGAGTAAGTAAGTAAGTTAGGTTCATTACTGTGTTCATAGCGGGACTCTGTCCTAAGGCAGAACATTCCACTTCATATTTTCGTACAGTGTGCCCCTCAGATCAGTTTTAATATTATCCTGCCTTCTACTCCTAGGTCTCGCAGGTGATCTCAACATTTCAGATTTCCCAATTAATACTTCGTGTGCATCATAAGTCTGCTGCCTCGCTGAGCAATCTGAAATGTTCTTTCGGATTCAGCTGTTTATGAAGTCCCGTTGAGAGCAGAAGGGTCGGGTAGCGATAGCAACAGAAGTCCCCCTGAGGGAATGTAAGAACTGTGCCTCTTTTCATTTCTTTTGTCTCAGTTTATTTAGTTGTTTACACAGTAGATAGAGAGGCCTTGTTCGTCTAACAGAAGGAAAACTAACCTCGGGTCCTTGGGTCCTTATTTTTAACTCTTTTGAAGCATGTTCATAAATAAGATGGAGTACCAAAGCGCCCAATATACACCATGGCGCAGGCTTACGTCTGATGCCGGTTGGCCGATGTAACCCCCTCGAGTTACCGTAGGCACTGCGCCGGGTAATGTTATCAAGATCAGATATGTGAAACCTGTAACAAATTCTCTTCCTGAAATCCTGAAGGGAAGTGATCACTTAGGAGACCTAGGCATAACAAAAAAAAACCTACATGGTTTTATGTAAGATTTGAGGTTTTCACGGCGGTGACTATGAAGAAAGCAGCCTTTTGGGATGTGGCGCCGCGTAGATATTGTGTTAACCGACATTTCGGAGGAACGTATCGCCTCCATCATCAGGGTAGAAGACAGGAAGAAATCCGCGTGCGAACCAGCGTGAGCAGGTGCAATAGACTGGTTTAGTCCGCAAGCGAACTATACCGACTGAGCGACCGCCGCTTGTCGGCGAAGTTAGTGTCAACTTTAAGGGCATAAATGGGAAGATAATATTGAAATGTTACTTCTGAATGTGCTGAAACGCGTTAAATAGCAGTTGAGTATCACATACTCTTCTTTATGCACGATAAATGAAAACAGTACATGTACTAAGGGATCCGAAACTTCGATTTTTGCCCGGAATTTATGTTATTATCTTCTTTTCTGATTACAGTGCTTGTAGACTCTACTATATATTAATAGTCGCAACGAGCCGAAGTGAATTTTTCGCAGGCTGCAGTTTTCAAAACTCTTTCCTAGAAACGTATTTTAACTAGTTCACTTATTTTGCATGTAGTAAGGGTATACTGTATTTTCCGATCTGTATGTGACCGCCTCTGTGGTCTAGTGGTCAGAATTCCTGGCTACAGATCCAGAGGTTCGGGTTCGATTCCTGGCGCTACCAATTTTTCTGATAAGTGCTGGGTCTGGAACGGGGTCCACTCAGCCTCGTGAGGATAATTCAGGAGCTATTTCAAGGAAATAGGGGCTCCGGTCTAGAAAACCGAAATCAACGGCCGTGGGGATTCGTTGCGCTGACCACGTGATGACACCCTCTAGCCGCTAAAGTTGACACTAACTTCGTCGACAAGCGGCGGTCGCTCTGTCGGTATAGTTCGCTTGCGGACTACAGGCCACAGTTTTTTTATGTGACATTTTACTATGTTTCGGATCATCTTCTGAAGTTTTTTAAACTTGTCATGTAGGAAACGCCATTGGGGGGTGATTCGAAGTCGTACTTCTGAATTTATTTCTGCCGTATGCAGTAGGCCTGTTTGTTTATCGACGTCATTGTACGCAAAAGTAGCGGTGAATCAAATGTGCACTAAATGAATTAGCATACAAATATGACAATTATGTACGGCGTTGATTTTTCAGATTATGATATTCTGGGTTGTGACAGTATATACTCTTACAGACGGATACAGGCGTTCCGGAGGAACATGCAGCTTCCGTTTTCAGGGTTGAAGGTTCGTTTCTGGAGATGAATGTTCCTCAGGCACTCGGATATCCGCCTACAAGACTACATGGTGTCATAACTCAGTGGATCACAGTTTCAACAATTGTGAACAACTGTAAGGCAATATTATTCGTTATTCTTACATAGATACGTTTGACACATTTTGGCCGAAAAATATCTTTGTGCCACCGTCACGAATTTTTTATGTTTGCAGTTTCAGATTCAGTCTCAAGCTTCCATAAATGTTTCATTCTTTATTCTTGTCCATTATGATTTGTTTGTTTCTGCCTTCTTTCCCTCTGCATTTTCTTCGTGTGTGTAATTCTCTCTTTTTTCCATGTTCTTTGTCACAGTACAATCGTAATTCATTTCGTGATAAGTTCATTATTAAGTCAGTGAAAATTAATTGTATTAGTTTCAAAACTGTAGTTAGTTCTGTTCGTAAAATATTAATTCGGTGCACCGTTATTAAAACATTTATAAAAGTTACCTGTATGGGTTACAATTCTGAAAACTTTCGTTAATAAATTGACTGTTGCCTGCACTGAAACTTATGACATCTGAAGAAGCCAGTAACCGAACAGGTCTAGAGGGGGTGTGTGGACCGAGGCCTTTCGTGTTTTTTCAGTCCCGTCAAGCGAATTCTGGGATAGTACCTTAATTAGACTAATGCTAATTCTTGCAGATGCTTTCAGATTCACTATTCATTAATCCTGCCAACTCACGCTCTATAGTCTCGTTACTGACAATATCGTTAAATAACCAGCCTAAAGAAATTGTCAGCGTTTTCTTTCGAAACGTTTGTACCCATCTGCCTGCTGTGATATCATAACCGAAAACACAGTACGGATCTATATATACACACACACGTACATAGCAGAAGAGTGGATTATCCTGGAAACAGTGAGAGACCCTTTGTTCCCGGGGAGACAGAGCATCGGTCTGTTAGAGGGTTCCTAGGCATGATAAGAGTAGGCTGGCCTGGGTAATTTACTGCTGGTCTTCCCCAGCACAGTCCGGGCACCAGGTATATCCAATAGGCCGCGCCATAGCTCAAGCGGTTAGTCGCTGGCTTCCCACCGCGCCAACCCGGGTTCGATCCCGGGTCTGGTCAAGTGGGATTTGTGGTGGACAAAGTGGCGCTGGGGCATGTTTTCTCCGAGTACTTCGGTTTCCCCTGCCAATCTTCTTTCCACCAATTGATCCACAATCACCCTCACCTATCACCTGGGGCTGGTACAATAGGCCAGAAGTGGCCGCAGTGCAAGGGACTTAGTCCCACCCCACTAGCAATAAAAGAAAAGTATATCCATATGTATCTACATATATGCAACTGTTTTATATTTCCTACCGTGCACCTACTAGAGAACTGTGGAAGATATAATGAAATGTAGTCCTTACTCTTGCCAGTATGTACAGTAGCCATGGCTGTTAAAGCACTGTTGAATTCTTTTTCGGTTCGAATCCTCATTCCCAGTCTCTTGTTGGTTACGGGAGCATGTTTCAGTTATTTCCTCTTAAGTGTTTTCTGCTGTCCCGTGTTGACATTGACGAGGAATACACGTATATTCCAGGTTATTTCCGCGTAGGACTTTCTCCTGATTGTGTTATGTTAGCACTGTCTCCTGATTTTCCGATTAGGCCTACTGTAAATTGCATTTTGTCAGTTATTGCTGGAGTTCCTCATATGGGGTTTGGTGGAAAATACCGTAACAACATGTAGGCCTACAGAAGTCCTTGCACGTAGTCTTTATTGGGTGTCTGTAACACGTTGTAGGACGCTTAGGTAGGCCATACACCGGCATGCGTCAAGACATGTAACAGTCAAGACACGATGTCTGCGACATGTCGCAAAGAAAGGAGCACAGTTGAAACGAATGAGATTATGAAAACCACCGCACATCGGTCTGAATCATGACGTCAGCATAATGCTGACGAATCACGAATGAAGCAAGACTGCGTCTTTTGTCTCATGTCTTGGAGCTTGTCGCCGTTGTTGTGAGGCCGTTCTTAGAAAGGTATACCTCTAAAGACGCGTCCACATTACTCGTGCTCGTGTGACTCGCTATGCTCGCGAGTAATGTGGACGATATGACATGTCACGAGACAAGCAAATTTTTAATTTTTAATTTAAAAACTATAGCCAATAAATTAAAATACGACTACAGCCTATACACACTACGAGTAAATATACGGATCCTCACGCGCCGAAGCCTGGCGAGCAACTGAAGTAGTGTGGATGAAGATTTACGAGCACAAGTAAAAGCCAGACGAGTCTCCCGACGACCACAAGCCTGGCGAGCACGAGCACGAGCACGAGCACGAGCACGAGTAATGTGGACGCGCCTTAAGGCTAGGAACACACACAGCGACATCGGTCGTACGGAAAAATGTCGTACGATTATTTGCCGTACGACCTCCTTTTCACACTAGAACGATCAAATACACCTCTTTGCTCTCCGACTGTCGTACGATAGATGTCGTATGTCGTCACGTATGAAAACTAAGCCTACACTTTGTATTCTGCTACTTGATGCGACATGAACCGTACGGACGTCGTACGACCGATGTCGCTGTGTGTGTTCCTAGCCTAATGATCAGGTGTCCACTCCTTTATTGGTCGTTCTATATTCATTATTCCACGAGATCGAAAATAGAGGGTTCTTGCAACAGCAGCGTTTTGGTTTGGAGTGGTTCATGTAATTTGTAATTTGGTTGGTATAATTCGTTTGCGGACTCAAACCACGGAGTTTGTTTGTTTTTCTCACAATAAGCAGCGATTTCCNTCTTTACTATACTTCTATTTACCCTTAGTTCTCCGAAGTGATCTCTTTTGTTGAGACGCTCCAGCGTTTTCTGTGTGTAAATCCCATTTCTCTCATGTATCCTTGCCTTTGTTTTATTTTATCCGGATATTTTTTAGTTTGCGTAACACCCTGTGTCGAAGCACAAAAATTACACAAATTTGTATTACATTTTTAAATTGCTACCCTTTAAAATTCGTTGTTCTTCCTTTCCTATCAATAATTTAAAGGCGCACGCAGGAGTTAGGAAAGTTTTTCTCATATGATATTTAGCCTTCGATTTAGTACAGGGAATCTTCATTTCGTGAACAACTTCCCACAATCCGGCTCTGGAATACGGTACGAGCTGAATACTGTTATTCCAAAACTTTACTCGACTTCATAAAATGTACATTTGTTTTGTTTGCGTGTCACTGAATTTTGGAACATCAGTACGGTTTAAAATTTAAAGACAGTCTAATTGTCCTGTTCGTATCCTTTCAGTATGCATGAAAGTTCATCTAATAAAAAGTTGTACATTTTCATAAATTGCCTTAGTTTTATGTATATAGCTGCCATACTGCTTTAAATCGTGAGACTTGAGGCGCGTCCACATTACTCGTGCTCGTGCTCATGCTTGTGCTCGTCGGAAGATTCGTCTGGCTTTTACTGGTGCCCGTAAATCTTCGTCCACACTACTTCAGTTGCTTGCCAGGCTTCGGCGCGTGAGGATCCGTATATTTACTCGTAGTGTGTATAGGCTGTAGTCGTATTTTAATTTATTGGCTATATTTTTTAAATTAATAAAAAATTTGCTTGTCTCGTGACTTGTCATATCGTCCACATTACTCGCGAGCATAGCGCGTCACACGAGCACGAGTAATGTGGACGCGTCTATATATTCTATGCGAACCCAAGCAACACCATTATTATTACTATTGTTATCATAATTTTCTGAGTTTTGGCTGTATGTATGCCTGCACTCCAATTTCTGTTAACTTGGGGTTTCCTACCTCCGTTACCATAAAACCTTAACAACAGTTTACTTCCAGTTTTTATAGTAATACCTAGAAGTCCTTAATTACAGTACGCAGACTAGTTTTCCCGAGTAGGAATTAGAAATATGTTGAGTACATTTTTACCTGTCTGGGTGCAGTTATCGCTTTACGTTTCAACCTGTTACAAGAAGTTTCTGAAGTGGTTTCATTTCTAGTCCGGACGCTGGTAAAATGTTAATGTTTACGCAGTTTATACCACATAGCCTTCTGGACCTGCTTCGAATTTTTCGTTTCACAAAAGGCAAGCAAAACTTTGAGAGCGGGTAAAATTCAGCAGTAGATTTGGATATTCTTTGCACCAAATCTCAGTTCTTTACAATCAGTTCTTCAGAAACATTGCCAGTCTACCCTGTGCAGAAAGTTACCAGCATAAATAATAAAATTATTTGTGACTTTCAAAACACATTGGTCACTGTATATACCGCCCGCTTTAACATTAAGAACTTCGAATAATCGATACACAGTACAGGTATGAATTCGTATGATTCTCAGAATAAGTCCCAGTGCTTACTCTTAGCAGCGTTAAGTAGTTACTCTTTGTACTATAGAAGCAGTGTATTTTCTGTACTGTAGGAATTGAATTTCTAAACGTAATTTAAACTATTTTCATGCATCCAACGATTAAATTGACGGTTTTAAACCGAACATCTGAGACGTTATAAATTTGTATAGACTCTTTAAGGTACTGTCCGTGTTTCTACGTTACAAATTTGTGTTCTCGTTATTTCGTTTTTGGGAGACGTCATTACTTCCTGCAAATTCTGCATACACTGGATTTTCTGAGTGTAAGCTCAAAAGTTACACACAACGTAATTATTGATACGCATATAGTATTCCGTAAGAGCCGGTATAGCGACTGGCTACGGGCTTGACGACCAAGGGGTCAGAGTTCGAGCCCCGGTGGGCGCAAGCATGTTGATTTCTCCACGTCGTCCGAACCGGCTCTGGGGTCCACCCAACCTCGTATCCAATGGGTATCGGGGGCTCTTTCTTCGGGGGTAAAGCGGCAGGGGTGCGAAGCTGGCCACTCACCTGCAGCTAGTGCCGAAATTAAGAAAATGTGGATCTGTACATCCACTCCCCCATACGCCTTCATAGCTAGTGCTTTATTAGTTAAACACAGGAACAACTTTACCTTTACCTTGCAATATTTCGCACAAAATTAGTATGTACCTGCATGATTTGCCATGCATACCTCGTTGAACATGGTTCGTTGTTGCTGTAAAACTGAAAAATAAGAAAACTTTTGCAATCACCGTGTTATTGTACATTCCACAAAACCTTGCCTTAATAAAAGACCTGCACTCTACGAATTTCTGTTAACGTGCACTATTTCATGATCCGACTTAACGAGACTCGAGTGTCCTCGCCTCAGAAGTTCGCGAATCCGCCGTAACATGAAGAACAGGTTGGAGTGACGTCGGTAAATGTTCCTACAGATTTCTTTGAAGTTGTTCAGCTAACAAAGAGAAGAAAACAGAAGTCTGCGTAGTGGATTTGGTCGCGTCCACTAATTGATATAAGGATTGTAGAGCGAATATGGGTTAGTAAAACAAGTTAATTATAGTGCGTCACCCTCCCTCCCTTCCACACTGCCTCGTACTTAATTTCACTTCTCACCTGCAACCTAGAGGCTGTCTCACATAATTACTTCCCAGGTGATCGCCATCATCCGTCACGTATGGTCGCGACGAGAGAGAGAGAGAGAGAGATTATTTTGCGATGTTGCCAGATTGCTTCCCGCTTCTCACCTATCCATACGTCGTTCAGAGATTACCAGCATGTAATATGTTAATCATTAGTAAAAGTAAAAGTAAAGGTATACCTGTAACATGCCGTGGAGGCAAATAGGGTTGTGAGATGTTGAGGTTCCCACATTTTCTAGACAATCGGCTTATAGATGGCGGCAAGGTTGTCAGCCCTACGCGCCGACCGCCCTTCACCGCCAAGAATATTCCTGGTACTCATTTCTGTTAGAGGCTGAGTCGACCCCAGGGCCATAGTGCGTCTGGAAGGGTTAGATCAATTGAAAAAAAAAACAATCCAACGACCTCATCGGGACTTGAACCCGCGACCTTCCGGCTTATTAATACAAAATATAAAGTAAGTAAACTTGCCCGTTTATTTAACCTGGAGTCTCGCTATAGTCCTACATTCAGAGCTGGAGATTTGGGTCGAGAGTTATGCGTCGTTGATGGTAATGATTTCCCGGATTTCATCTCCCAGGAGCTCTTCACGAAAATTTTCGTCGTGCCAAACAGTCGTCGCATGTCGCAATGGCTCTGCCGTCTGCTTCCTGTTGCGTCATGTTCTCGTTATCGGCAGTTTTATTTGCTAATTTTCACACTCTGTCTCACTGCCACGTAACACTTAACGTGCACCCATATGCGTTCTGTGGGATGTACTGGTCAGTGAGTAGGTAAAAACGACCACTCGGTGACCGTGTGTCTGAGATGTATCGAATTCATAAATGTTGGGCCTCTGTTTTCTTTCACCCATTCCAGTATATGCTCGCGTTTGTATGTAGTCTTCTGAATCATTCTACAATTTATGTCTAGTTCGAGCCTTGTCCAGAACAGTGGAGTTAACTTATGTTGTTAGTGATTAATCCGGACTTCAAATACTGTGACATGTAGACCGTTTCTAGGAAACATCTAGGTACAAAACACGTTTCCGTTAAACGAACATTCAACAAACACTTCTTAGGCCGTGCAGTTAAGAACGCATTCATTCGTAATCCATTCGTAAATCAGAAAACAGTCGCAGTAGAAAGGAGAACCACGAACTATGTCATTCATACATCATAATGTAGTGTAAAGTGACTCTGAACCAAGTCAGTCACAATGGAAGACAGAATAGAAGAGAAGACGAACGTTATCCAGCCAGAATGGAGCGAGTCTTGGGCAGTCATTGATTGTGAGCTGTTGTAGTTGATTGTAATTACGAGAGATTGTAAAGAAGGGGTTAGTAAAACCGAGTATCCAATCCAAAACCCGTTTTTATTAGCCACGGAGCCACAAATATGTGACAATAGCAGTTTATTAACAGACACTTCCCTGAATCCTTCCGAGTTTGTTTCAGTATGGTAATCATTTTAGCTCTTAGATTTGAAGCAGAACACGAATTTGTTTTTGGGTACGAATCAAGTAGCAGCAGCAGATCCAACGTGACACGTGTAAGCCTGTTTCCTCTCCGCACAGGAACCCTCAAGACCGTCACTCACCTGTCAGCAGGATTTCTTGAGTGATTATGATTAAAAAAGTGTTTATGTACTACCCAGTCTGTCAACAATACAACAAATTGTTTCTTATTTCTTTCAAGAAAGTCCATCAACAGTGCAACAAATTGTTCCGTCTTGGAAGAAGACAGAACAATTTGTTGCACTGTTGACGGACTGTGTAGTACGTAAACAGTTTTCGATATAGTAAAGCAACAGCATGCTTATATACAGGATCACGATTAACCCATTATTCATGTAAACAGAAGTTTTGTGTTAATCCAGTTTTCGAATTTCGTGTTATAAGGAACATAATCCTCACAGCTATAATATCCCCACGCGCCATTGAAATGCGTTTTTGCCATCATTGCACTTTATATACAGTGCTTGAACCCAGTGGTCTTCAGAATTCTCTACGTAGATGGCCTCTGCTTTCTTCGTAGCTGGCAGTTTCTCTCATTTTGTTAAGCAACGTCTTGGCTCTTGTGAGTTCACTTCTCTCATATATTTCCAACATCTTTATTTTTAAACACAATAATACAGTTCCGTCAACAATGCAAATATTTTATTCTTTCCTTTTCACTTCCTCTTTCACAACGTGTTTGGGCCCCAACCGGCCATCATCAGGTGTCTTAATTTGCCGGAACTGTTATACTGTATGGAATGGTATTCATTCTTACTTACTTATGGAGCTGAGCCCTTCTTGAGGAGAAGCCAAATCTGCAGCTACTCAAGAAGTTCCCAGCATTTTATGGAACCCGAAGGTTCATTACCGCATTCGCAAGAATCCTCCACTGGTCCCTATCCTGAGCCAGATCAGTCCATTCCATACCATCCCATGCTGTATCTGTAAGATCCATTTTAATACTGTCCACCCACCTACGCTTTGGTCTTCCCTGTGGTCTCCTTCCTTCTGGCTTTCCCAACAATATCCTATATGCATTCCTCATCTCCCCCATTCGTGCTACATGCCCTACCGACCTCATCCTCCTTGACTTGATCATTCTAATTATACTTGGAGAAGAGTACAAGTTAATGAAGCTCCTCATTGTGCAGTTTTCTCCACCCTCCTGTCACTTCATCCCCCTGCGGTCCGATTATTCTCCTCAACACCCTGTTCTCAAATACCCTCAGTCTGTGTTCCTCCCTTAATGTCATAGACCAAGTTTCACACCCATACAGAACCACAGACAAAATTATAGTTTTGTATATTATAATTTTTATGTTTCCAGACAGCAGACGAGAATACTAAAGCTTCTGGACTGAATGGTAGCAAGCATTACGCGAGTTCTGTATTCTCTTAATTTCCTCCTGAATCAGGTTTCGATTTGTTATCGCCGTTCCCAAGTATCTGACCTGTGCCACATTTTCAGTATTCACAGAAAGGAAATTACAGTGTATGCTAATGTAACTGATGTTGCCTAGATTGTGATTGCAGTTACATGTGAAGTGAAGACTTACTTATCCCTTCCCCTCCGTTCGGCAGTACCCCTCCCTGGAAGTATTCCGGTGACATATCTCACCAGCAGCTTGCTCTTTCCGTACAAATGTGCTAAGGCTGTCTCCACTTTGTGTTAAAGTAATTTTACGAAACGTAGTGAAACGTGACGTATTTCATTTGGAGGACTCGGTCGCCCTAGTCACGAAACGGAAACACGTGTCCCTTTGTCGCAATCACCATCGCGTGTGTCACTTTATTGAAATATTAATTACCCCTTTTCTGGTAATTTCATTGGATCTATACTGGATCTATACAGACTAGACGTACATTCCGCTTGTGGCGCTCTTCAGCCCAATTTTGCTTCTGAAACTGACTTCTTAATGGTAGGACGGCAACTTATTGATGTATTTGAACTTGCATGTTACCTCAGTGTTGATTGGTTATGGAACCAGAAGAATCGTTACCGTGATCACAGAAGCCCGTCACCGAACCCTACCTAGAGCCAGATGAAATCGTTTCTCTAGGATCCATCCCAGTGGCACCGTCTTATCTTCGCCATGGTCTCTCAAGGTGCTTCTTACCGCCTTGACTTTATTTTGAGAGACCCTGTCAGGGCAGCCGGTGTTTGGACCGAAATTCAAAGCCGATGCCGTCAAATTTCGAAGTAAGAGTCGTAATCGGTGCACGACGAGTTGGGTAAGTACTTAAATAGATAAGCTGTTGCTCTTTAATATTCATTTTAATGTTGCTCTTCCATGTATGTGTCTCGTATTCATCTCCTTCCAAAACGTTCCTCCGACGTTAATCTTGTACGCATGTCATATTTCCTTCCAGCTACATTCCAACCCGGCGTAACCTTACCGGAAGGCCGCGCCATAGCTCAAGCGGTTAGTCGCTGGCTTCGCACCGCGGCGGCCCGGCTTCGAGCCCGAGTCTGGTCAAGTGGAATTTATGGTGGACAAAGTGGCGCTGGGGCAGTTTTTCACCGAGTACTTGGTTTCCCCTGCCAATCTTTATTCCACCAATTGCTCCACAATCACACTCACCTATCATCTGGGACTGGTACAATAGGCCAGAAGTGGCCACAGTACAAAGGACTTAGTCCCACTCTACTAGCAATAAAGAAAACTTACAGGACGATGCAAAAAGTCCAAAACCCTAGTAATTCTTGGAGGAACGTTTATCGTTACAGTAAATAACATACCCGTTAAGGAAGGTCAGCGACTGACTGTGGACTTTGACGGTCTGTTCGATTCCCCGCGTTTGATCACTGTTCTCACCGCCTTTGAGGACATGGTCGTCTGTCGGAGTGGTACCAGGAGGTTTCGTTATCTGTGGATAAAGTGACCGGAGCGTGAAGAAAACCACTTAGCTTCATCCTAAACAGAGGCCAGCAATATGCGGAGCCTTACCTACATTCTCTTATGACGAAGCGCCTGGCTGCACCGTGCTGTCGGCGAGAACGTGGGGGTGTGTACCATAGGTGCATTGCAGAATGTGGTGGAGATGTTTGGGGCATGTGACGTGGTGGGGGGAGTACGAAGTGCGCTCCGTCTTAGTTGGAGAACTCGTGAAGACAGATCACTTGGGGCACGTGGGGTTGGTTCTTGGAATTCGATTAGGAAGTCTGGGCCAGTGGCAGGCTTTTGTGAACACGAAGCTGAACTTTCGGGTCTCGTGAAAGCAGGGAACTAAGTAATCAGCGTTTTTTTTTTCCAAGTTTCTTGGAGAGGGGTGAGACTGAGTCCACTTGGTACGTCGGCCACTAATTGGCCCATTGTACCAGCCCCAAGTGATAGACGTTGATTGTGGAGCAGTCGGTGGAATGAGAATTGGCAGAGGAAACCAAAGTACTCGGAGGAACCTTCCCCACCGCCACCTTTTTTTCCTTGGCACTACAGCCCCAGTGGGCCTAGGCCTACCTCCATGAACTTCTCCGTTCACTTCGGTTTTTCTAGATCTTACACATTCGGTAGGACTCCTTGGGCGGGTGATCAGCTCGTCGCAAGGCCTCTACCTGTACACAAACACAGAAAAAAACACACACACACAAACTAAACATCCATGCCCTGAGTGGGGTTCGAACCCACGATCTCGGTTTCCAAGCGAGCGAATACAGTACATGCCTTAGACCGCTCGGCTACCGTGACCGACCCAACGCCAATTTGTCCACCATAAATCCCACTTGACCGAACCCGGGCCGCTGCGGTGGGAAGCCAGCGACAAACCGCCTGAGCTATGGTGTTGCCAACCAGCTGCATAACTATAAACGTCTCAGGCAACTCTCCCGCCATGCTGTTAGTTTACGGATGTAGGCCACCCTCAGCAACAGTCTGTAGGCCTCTTATCGTCAAGAGGTCGCGGTGCTATCGTCTCGCAGCATAACATGACACAACTTAGACCCCAGGGAGTGTGCGCGTCACATGGTCGCGTATGAAAAACGTCTTGTGTGTGGATAGTCTGGCGTCGTGCTAGTAGAATGCACAAAGTTGGCCGTCGGTACAAAGCAAACTGCAAATGTTAGAGCAGCACACCGAAACAGAGGAGAAGTGATCAGTCATAAGTTTGCTGATGTATACGTAACTAGTTAAGTAGCCTTTGAGGTTTTTCACGGCGGCGACTATGAAGAATTGTCTTGAAGGGATGTGGCGCCGTGTAGATCTTGTGTCAACCGATATTTCAGAAGAACATATCGCCTCCATCTTCAGGGTAGAAGAAGGGCGCTATACGTTCCTCCGAAACGTCAGTTCACACAAGATGTACATGGCGCCACGTCCTAAAAGACGGAATTCTTCATACTTAAGTAACCAACAGCATGCCGTAGAGTCAGTCTTCAGAAATTAATAGTCGCCGAGCTAGTTAAGAACTTGCCTGGTTTTTATGGAACCGGAAGGTTCATTAGTGTGTTCACAAAAGCCCCCAGATCTCATGATGGCTGAGCAGGTATTAACGTTTCGCAACATGTCTACGAAGTCCCGCTGCCATTGCTGTTAGGCCTCGAGGTTGTCTTGCTGTAAGGAGAGGCCCAGGCCAGAGGCCACCTTAAAAGAATAGGACAGTAGGCATTTATTGCAGTACTGTAGTGTGGCATTCAGAGGAGAACTGTTACCTGCGCCGTTTCGAAGGACCGCGCCAGGTCCTATAGTCCGGTTCTGTAGGATGTCATTGCCGTCGACACATCTGCTGAAGAGAAATGGAACTTCAGTAGCTGTTAGATAACGAGACATGTAGCAAGTTTCACCAAGGGTCGTTAGCTGTTTAACAGTTCATTAAAAGCGTTTATCGGAATGTAAACCTGTTCTGTATTCCTCAGCTTGGGTCATGACTAGTCAGTCGATAAGTGGTGTCTGTTTCTTTCAAAATTAGAACCAAAGCTGGACAGAGAGAAGTACCAGTTTCAAACAACAACAAAAGAAATGTAGTGAACGTTGAACATTTAACCACAAGAAANGGACCCAACTGAATAGGTGTTTTCCTTCACCTGAGGACGGAAACAGATCCAGTTTCCGAAACGTCGTGTTTTTATTTGTTATCTTAAAAACCAGGACGATGGATAAAGTCCAAAAACCCAACATATCAGTGAAATACTTACCGTCATTGGCAGGCTGTAAGAGTTGTAGAACCTCAGAATTTTGTAGTTTCGGCTTGAAAGCTTCTAGGAATCGTACGATTATATTTCGAAAAACGACAAGATTAAGGAATATTGTCAGTTAAATAGCAGAAAATATGAAGCGGGGTTCACAGCATGTGCAAGTGCCCCATTTGATGCATAAACTATACAGATAATGGGGAGGTCGTGCCTTTTTGTCCATCTGGCTTTTCATCTCTAAAAATATTCCATTGGATTTTGACTCTCAAGAGCTACAATGTAGGCTGTCGAAGAATATGTCTGTAATTTTGGTTCATACTGAAGAGATATAACCCCCCCCACCCGTAAACGCAACTGTACACGAACTGTAATCATGTCTTAAAACAGCCCTTCTTAAAGAAATTTAGTCCCTCGGAAAGTAGAATATCATTAGGACCTACAGCTTTCGTTACAAACTTCCATTCTTCTCTAGATATGAAAAGAAACGCTGTAGAAATAATATGTTTGAGCGGTTATGTAAAAGGCCCATGTTAATGAATGATTCATTATGTAGACATTCACAACGTTTAGAAACTTGGATCCGTTTAGCAGGAAGAGCATACCCAATTGGGCCCGTTTGAAAGAGGTAGGTCCAGTGCATGAGTCAAGCTCTTTCTGCAGGGTCAGGCTGAATGGAATCCTTCCGACCTCCCTTCTGTCTAATGACGGAAGCGGGTTCGCATGTCGAAACATCACATATACTCCAGACAGCTGACATTTCCATTATTTTCGTGTAATTAATACACGGAGCAAAGTCTTTCTTCAGAAGCTAATAGCTACTCAGTTTCTCAAGAAATTTCCTCCTTTTATGAAACCGGAAGGCTCATTACCGCCTTTGCGAGAGCCAGGGACTAGTCCCTGTTCTGAACCAAAAGAGGTTCAGGCCACAACTTCTAATCCTACGTTTTTTGGATCCAGTTTAATATTATCCTCCCATTTACGCCTAGTGATCTTCGGACCTTCCCTAGCAAAACTTGCATTTTTACGGTTATTCCTTACGTGCTACATGTTCGGCCTGTCTCATCGTTCTTAATTTGGTGACCCTAATGCTGTTTGGCGAAGAATAGAAATTATGATGGCCCTCATGCAGTTTTCTCGTGTGTCCCTGTTGGGTCCAGATATTCTGCTCAGCGACGTGTTCCCCAACACCCTCAATCCAGGTTCTTCCTTCAGTGTGAAAGGCCGACTTTCGTACCGACAAGCAGTGTAGCCGTTGCTTTGCAGCGGAATTTATATTTGGATGCACGTGTTCTAGTGAGTAGCATGGCAGCAGTCTGCTGCAGCGTTCACTTCATTGCCGTGACCTGTTTGATAAATGCAGCCGTCCGATCTAGTTTGGAAATTACTCCCATATGGTTTCTCCTTATCAGCAAGTAGGGTTGCAGCATTGGAAGGTTGATAAGATATAGTAGGCAGTAAATGCTTATCTACCTCTTTCTTTTTTAATTGGTTGGGGTCCATTATTCTTCAGTAGATGTCACTAGTGGTAGGATGGAATTGTGTAGCATACAAATTTGAACTGTATTCTGCATTGGTATTCTTATTTTTGGTTTTTGATTAATTTCATGGATTCATTTTATACTTTCTTGTTTGCCTTGTCTTCTTGGATTCTCCATAATTTTATAATAAATTTGCTTATTGGCGCCCGTTAACAAAACTAAAATCTAGTTGCTGTATAAACCTAGTTCACTGAGTTGGTTATCCTGCAATAGAGAATATCTGCTTTTGGTGGATCAGACTGAATACAATCCTACGCACCTTTTCACATGAAAACGGAAGCAGATACAGTTTCCGAAATGTTTTGCTCTTTCAGAATACCAGACGATGCGTAAAGGTAGGGAATTAGCAATCCAGAGTGAGCCTCTGAACTCAAAACACTTCGCAGATGATTTTTATAAAACTCATGCCAGCAATGAATTCGTGTAGGAGGACCATTTTGTACATGTTCTGATATCAGAGACTGTTAATTTAAATTTGCACTACGAAACTTCCTTTTGTCCCGCGAATAACCCGTGAGAGGGATGGGTTTTTCTCGATTAAGTCTGCGTTTCGACTCGGTTTTAAAGCTTCAAATTCCATACAATAGGCTATAAGTAACTGAAAAATTTACACAACTCTAACGAATTACTTTCAGAAAGTTCTTTTATGGTTTATGTTATAAGTAGGTAAAATAAGGTAAAGCTATCCCTGTAACAGGCTGTGAGGCCCATAGGTTTGTGAGACGTCGAGGTTGCCATATTTTCTTGACAGCCCTCAGATGGCGGTGAGGTTGTGAGCTTTACGCGCCGGCCTTACTTTATCCCCCCAAGAAGATTCCTGGTACTCATTTCTATTAGAGGCTGAGTCAACCCCAGGGTCATAGTGTTACTGAAAGGACTAGGTACTTACTTACGGAGCTGAGCCCTTCTTGAGGAGCCGCAATTCTGCAGCTACTCAAGAACTTCCCAGCATTTTATGGAACGCGAAGGTTCATTACCGTGTTCACAGGAGCCCTCCACTGTTCCATATCCTGAACCAGATCAATCGATCTGGAAAGACTAGGTATTTTGAAGAAATCCAGTGGCCTCATCGGGAATCGAACCCACGATCTTCCTGCTTGTGGCATAGTGCCCAACCAACTATTCTACCGCGTGCCCCCGCTGTTAAGTGGGTTAAGGGTAACAAAGATAAAGTCCCTGTGCTTAACTAATTAAGCACTACGCCATGACGGTGTATGGGGGTGTGGATTTCTTGACCTCTGCATTAGTTTGAGATGAGTGGTCAGCTTCACGCCCCTGCCGCTTTGCCTCCGGAGAAAGAGCCCCTTGTACCCATTGAGTAAGAGGCTGGGTGGGTCCCAGGGCCCGCCCGGACGACGTGGAGAAGAGAAAATTCCTGACCTTACCGGGATTCGAGCTCCGACCCCTCGGAATCCAGTGTAGCTTTGTGGTCTGAAACATAATCGTATTTTAGTTAACCCTCTAAAGCATAGTGGGTACTAAATGTACAACCTGTTCTAACATTAAGACATTTTTTATTTTACCCAACTATTCCGTTTTTGGTCGATTCACATGATTTCGTAGACTAAGCGGCATTAACCGATTGGTCTTTGTAATGGAGATATACGTGGCACGCGGTAACGTAGTTGGTTGAGGCACTATGCTACAAGGCGAAAGCTCAGGGGTTCGATTCCCGATGTAGTCAGTGGATTTTTCAGTTGACCTAATCGTTCTAGCCGCACTATGGCTCTGGGGTCGACTCAGCCCCTAAGAGAAATGAGTAACAGGAATATTTCTGGGGGTCAGCACCTGTGGATGAGAACTTCACCGTCATATGTGGGCTGATTGTCTAGAAAATGTGAGAGCCTCGACGTCTCAGAATCCTATGGGCCCGCACGGCCCGTAACGGCCTACCTTTTAATGGAGACACATTGTGTTTTCCTGTCACATAGAAACTTGTTTCAGAGTCATTAATAACATTTACTTGAATTTCATGCTTCAGAGGTTTGACGCAACTTTAAGACTGAAGCACATGTACAGCCACCACTCAGCAGGTGTAACCCCGCTCTGCATGAACCAGTGTCGCCTCGCACGAGGACAGCTGCACCCTGATGTTGCCACTATAGTGGATGAGCACAGTTAAGTAGGAATTCGAAAGGCAGGGCAGGGCTGGGCTGTTTGGGAGAGTGAAATGAACAGTGGATAAGAGTAAGCAAGAGATGTGTTGATACAGAAAGGTGGAATGCAGAAGCTACGATGAAGGGGGAAGATCACTAACATTGTATACGAAGGAGCAACTGTGAGGAGGTATTGTATATGAAGAATTACATACACGGGAAGCCAGGACAGGAATAATATGGTGGAAAAGTTTGAAGGCTGTTGGTGGTTAGGAGGAACAGTGAGCAGAGGATTTGACCTATACGTAGCAGAAAAGTGGTCTAGTGGTCAGAGTTCCTGACTACATAGCTAGAGGTCCCGGCCTCGATTTCCGGCGCTACCAGATTATCTGAGAAGTATTTGGTTTGGATCGGGGTCCACTCCGCCTCGTGATGATAATCGAGGAGCTATTTCAAGGAAATAGCGGCTCCGGTCTAGAAAACCAAAATTAACGGCCGTAGGGATTCGTTGCGCTGATCACGTGATACCTTCTATCTGCAAAAAGTTGGCACTAAACTTCGCCGACAAGCGGCGGTCGGTCTGTATGGTTCGCTTGCGGGCTAAAATCACGGAGTTTGTTATATATATATAATCGAATGCTAATAAAATAATTGAAAGACACAGCATACTTGACTTGAATATAAAACATTCCATTTTTCCTATCGCATAAAGGAAATGTGTTATTTTAGAAGCGGCACAACTCTTGTTTTGACGTGTTTTACTGGGAACACATATCACTGTGAAGGCCTTGACCACATTTCCAAAATTGCCATTTCCCCGAGAATGTTATTTTCCAGTAAAACGTATGGAGGAAGTAGCAGTAACGGTTACGCGTCGCGCAAGCGCAGTTGTGATAAGTTCCACGCTCAGGTAGAATATAGCCCACAATACCCGTTTGACAGGAAGCTCCGTGGCACACAGAGCTGGCGAAGGCAGTTTGTCCCTCCTGGAGGTACAAGAGTCCATGGAGTCTGACTCGGAAGTGGATGTTTTAATCTTTTTTAATTTTTTAATTTTAATTTAATTTAAGATTTTTAATCTTATCACTAGGAGAAGTTTAATGGCTAGCTTCAGGCTGTGGCTCCACCACCATTTGAGTACACGTCACGATGCTTACAATTTTTAGTAGGACTGCTGAAGTGAAAAGAGGAGCCGCGATAGCTTAGTCGGTGTAACGACAGGCTTCAGAGTGGGCGGTCGGGTTTCCATTCCCAGTAGGGTAAAAATAGTTTCTTCTTCCTGTTCCTCAGCATCCAGGCTGACTCTGGGGCTCACCCAGCCCCCTATTCAATGGGTACGGGGGACAAAGTCGCCTGAGCGTGAAGCTGATCGCTCATCTCCATCTAGTGGCGAGGTCAGGAATGGTGGAGCTTATCTCCACTTTCCCAATACACCTTCATGGCGTGGTATCTAATTAATTAGGCAGAAGGAAACCTTTGCCTTTTACTGAGATGAAAAGAAATAGTCTTGCTGGTGATCCTTCTGTTAATTGAAACACGTTTCGTTCAGTGTTCTTCCGTGTTTCTTTCTGGCTGTTATTACAGTGGCGCCGGGGAAGGTAATCCCATGAATTCCTCCACACATCTCCTCATACCCCTCGAGTTGGTACTCATATTTCCTGTCGTCTAGCCATTCTGCTGAGGCAAGTGTTGGGTTAGTGGAAGTCGTTATGTACCTCCGCTCCCACCCCCTCTCCCGTGTTGCGGTAGCGACTTGCATGGCGTCACTGTTCTATTTGAATATTTTCACGGGGCCAGTATGACGACTGCTAATGATAACCAGGGCCCGGATTTTGATGACATGTCATCTTTTTTCCTTGTATCCTATGCGATGCTCTTAAATATATAAATCTCGGATATGAGCTGCTGGTTACAGAAATGTAAATTTTATACGTACTTTTTGTCATTTTTTGACAGTTTAAAGTCATTTTTTCATTTTGGGATAATTTTTTGGTAAATTTTTGGACTTTTAAGGGTATTTCTTGTCATTTTTGGCCATTTTAGGGAATTTTTCTTCATATGTTTTCTGAAATGTGAATAATATGGAAGCGAAGTGTTCTTTCTTTTCTGCTTTAGGTCGTTTTTCTGGATTTTTTCGGTCATTTTATAGGTAATTTTTTAAATATTTTCAGGTCATCAAAATCCGGGCCCTGCATATTACATTTTTGGGTCATATTTTAGGTCATTTTTGGAATGTTAATATTATCACGTGTGTGTGTGACTATATACGGGGTTTGGATTGCTGAATGGATTTCTTGACCGCTTCTACACACGACTCTGAACTACAAGCAATTACAGCACCACCGCTAATCTCCACAATTCACATATCACCACAGCACCAGCTGAGCCTTTTGCAAGCCTGCTGTCTTCACCAGCCTTTCCCTGGCAACGGATTCTAATAGACGAGATTCTTCAGCTTCACACGCTCATGTCCTCTCCTCACAGCCTCCCATGCAGAACTCAACTGAACTCACAATTAACTTTGTCCCTTTGCTTATATCATCTCGGCACGGACTGCATAGAAAACGCCCAGCTTCCATTGTAGCCCAACTGTTTCATTATTAAGAATCCGTGAGCGTAGCAACGGGAACGTGTTTGCCGAAACGTTTCCCAGAAACGGTCGATGTTTACAGAGCCATTGCTTAGCAACTGGTCGTACGCAACAATATCATTGAATGCATTTAGACGAAAAGAGATGGATTGAGTTACGCCACACAATAACTTACACATGCCACAGTTTTGCCGTAAAGTTTTCTGGAGACCTGGTTCTTACTGGCGAGAAAGCTTTGGAATGAATAGTCTAAGGTAGGCCGCACACCGGTATGCGTCAGGACACGTAACAGTCAAGACACGATATCTGCGACATGACGGAAAGAAAGGAGCACAGTTTAAACACCGGTCTGAGTATGATGCTGACGAATCACGAATGAAGCAAGACTGCGTCTTGTGTCTCATGTCTTGATGCTTGTCTTGACGCTCTTGGTGTGCGGCCGCCCTAAGAGTTATTTTAAGGTGGACTCTATTACTACAGTATTCTGTATGACCCTCGATACTTCAGGGGCCGGAGCAGCGAGACGCGTTGCCGTAAAAATAAAGTCTACCCACGTGTCGCCTTAAGGTTGGAGGGGGTAACAGCAGCAGTGTTAGAAAGCGACCATGAAGTCTGCCTTTGGCAGATAATGAATTATATTTGTATGACTGAAGAGGTACGTTACTCGTACTGTAATCCTGATTTAAAATAGACGCAGTTTCATTTCGCTTTCTTTTACTACCTTTTTAATCGCACCTTTGGAAATTGCGCTTAGGAAATAGTGGAGGAAAGAAGAAACGAAAAAGAATTAAGGAGAAATATTTAAGAAAGTAAAAAGTGAAGTTGGCGGGTCACGGTAGCCGAGCAGTCTAAGGCATGTACTGTCTTCGTTCGCTTGGAAACCGGGATCGTGGGTTCGAATCCCACTCAGGGCATGGATGTTTAGTTTGTGTGTGCCTTGCGACGAGCTGATCACCCGCCCAAGGAGTCCTACCGAATGTGTAAGATCTAGAAAAACCGAAGTGAACGGAGTTCATGGAGGTAGGCCTAGGCCCACTGGGGCTGTAGTGCCAAGGAAAAAAAAAAGGAAAGTTGTCCCTGTGCTAATTAAGCACTACCATATGAAGGCGTAGGGAGTGGATGTATAGATCCACATTTTCCTGACCTCGGCGCTAGTTGGAGGTGAGTGGTCAGCTTCATGCTCCGGTCACTTTACTCCTAGGGAAGGAGCCCCAGGTACCCATTGGATAGGAGGTTGGGTGCACACCAGGGCCGGTCTGGACCCTAACGAGTCTCGAACTCCGACCCCTCGATCGTCCAGCCAGTAGAAAGTCGGTGTACCGACTGTGCTATGAAGTTCGAAAATATAGTTCAGTGCTTTGTTTGTACAAAGTGCGTAGATGGAACGCAGTGTGAGCAACTGTGTGTGTTCGTCCTAATTATCCGTTTCCCAAACCGTCCAGAAATGGTCCAGAAGTTAGTTAACCTGAAATATTCTCTTGTATTAACGGAAATGTTTTTATTTAAACTCTGCAGTCAATTTCTAGGTGAGTGCTACAGCGTTGTGAGTTATGCATTGAACATGGAGTTTCTAATTTCGAACAGTTTATGTAAATTGAGTAAGTCATAAAGCGATTTCTAACTTAATTTAGTGTACATTTTACTAACTAGGTTATTGACTTTTGGGCCCACCCTTAAATTAAATTTGGTATTGATGGGATCTTCACTTCAGGTTTCTGAGCGAATTAATTTCGGGTTCGTGTCGGGTCGGTCAGATATAAACCGAGATGAGATGTTCGGGACGTGGCGGTAAGGAGCAGTGCATCTTTAAAATGTGTGCTTGCTGGCACTTACATGCCTGTGTGTGTGTTTGTGTGCGCGCGCTAAATGGTTGGATTCAACTTGGCCCGACGGAAAACTTTTCTGAGAACGGTAATGAACTTTGAGGTTCCTTGACCAATGAAGCGTCATCAGCACAACACTGAACCGTCTTTCAGTATAAATTATACAACATTTAGTTTGTAATTGTGTTCTCTCTTTTTGTTTCAGGTGAGTATAAGACCGTCACCTTTAGTTCTGCCGTTGTCGTTGTAGCTGTTACCATGGTAACGTACCAGAGTGTTGTTAAATATTGCATGACTCAGTTTTCGAAGTTGTTGGTATTTCTTTTGCCCGCGGGCAATTTTATGTATTCTTTGCCCAATTGATGTAAAATATTTATATTATGGGGATATAATGTGTTTCCGTTTTTCATCTCAACAGATATCAGTGAAATTTTGTTATATCTGTACGTCAGACGTAAACAACAATAAATTAGAGACATAGCTTGCAGGGTAATTTGCAGTAAACGAAGCTGAAGTTCTGTAATTATACTCGAAACGTAAATTACTACTTTACTGGCATCTGCCATAATGATAATCTTTATTTATAGAAGTTACTGCCCTCTGCCATTGATAGGCCCAGTAAAATTCGCGGAGACGATACCTTCACGAGAAACAGTGAAGCTGGTCTCTGCATTTAATGAATCCGGATGTTACTGTGCCCTAACCTCGTCATCTGATAAATCATGTCCCCATGCTCACTTTCAGTTTCCTTTATATCTGTATCAGTACTGTACTCCTTACATTTACGTTTATGTCTCCCAAGATGTATACTCCACGTTTCCGACTAAAATTTTGTGATCATTATACGTGCTGCATATGCCGCTGTACTAATAACTTGACGAGTGGAAATGATTAGGCTCCACTTCGAAAAATTTGCTCATTTCTTAGGGTGAGTCCAGTTTTCACTGTATAAGCCAACAAAGGAAAGAAAATAAAGAACACGAAGAGAAGAACAGGAGATAAAGAAAGCAGGATCATAAATAAATATAAGGCATGAAATGCGAAATCTTACAGACTAGATTTAAGCGGGAGTTGCCTTCGGTGTCCATTATTATCAGGTTTTTAGTGGCATTGGTTTGGTCTTAGTCGCTTTGCTGTTTCAAGCTGTAGTTCCTTGTCCCTGAGAGAGAGTTGTGCCTAACCTGTGTGAGAAGTGCTGAATATGGCGGCTAACCTGCGCATGTTTTTCCACTCGATAAATGAGGTTAACGATAATAGCCAAGTAAGTACGCGAGCTGTTTGTGTAGATGTTGTTGGGAAATATTGTACACGTTGTAGTACAGTATGTATCGCAATGCGCTCTCCACATCCCTAGGCACGAGTTAAAAATGCTATTTGCTTTGCACGTATCGTCATTTTTCGCAACTCTGCTTTTGTTGTTGCTCTTACACGGCAACCCTTAACTCCGGATGTGCCTGGTTCGAACTGACCGGGCTACTAGCTTTGTACCTTCATCTGGTTACATGTACGAGTAGTAAACGCATTCATGATCATCTTCCCATTTTATTTAACCCTTCCTGTCCTCTGCATTTAAAGCAACATGTTCAAAGTTGCGATTGCGGCTTGTACACCGTCTGTCCTGACGTAGGGATTTCGCGATATTCCTCAGTCCCTGGAGGCAAATGCAAGGAGATTACTTGAATTAGGTCGCAGTGGCTTCCTTCTCCATCCTTACTATTTACTATTCACGATTCATCCTATCATTCGGTGTTGTACAGCCAGAGATACTGACTGCCGTTACATAAGCCGCAAGTAAAAGGTAAGAAAGTACGTGTAAATGTATACCTGGGCTTAAGTAAGCAACACGCGGCGAAGACGTGCAAATAAATAAACAAGGCAGTGTAGGTAAATAAGTATTTGCTTTCGATAATGCAGATCTCTGACGGACAGTCTGCAGTAGCCACAGGTACAAGGAGACTAGATGAACCTAGTGAGGAAACTTCGATTCTTGCACAATCGTACTGCTTTCTCCTGAGACGTTCAGCGTATGTACGCACACAGGGCCCAGATTTGTCGTCATCTGCTGTGACGGTTGTCCACAGAACGAAAATGTTGGGCATAAATTGCTGTTATGACGTACTTCAAATTCTGCCAATAAAATCGGCTACTTAATGTGAATATATAAGGATATTCTGTTACGACGAGTTGCGTCGTGTTTAGATGATTGTCCTAAAGAGTTAATTAGAGAAACGTTTTGATCTGTAAAATAAATGTGCAGTAAAATACAATTTTAGTTCTACTGTCCCGATGAGGCGGATTTTCTCATTGACTTAATCCTTCCAGCCCCACTATGGCCCTGGGCTCGACTCAGCCGCTAACAGAAATGAGTACCAGGAATCTTCCTGGGGGTAAAGGGCGGCCGGCGTGTAAGGCTGACAACCTTATCTCCATCCGTGAGCCGACTGTCTAGAAAATGTGAGGGTCTCAACGTCTCACAACCCTATGGGCCTCCACAGGCTGTTACAGGGATACCTTTACATTTTCTACTATCTTTGTAAAAAATAATGAGTGAAGGAGGGGTGATAAACGGAGGTAGGAAGATATAACAGAAAGAAAGAAAATATGAAAGAAGCAGGGAAGTGGGAAGAAAAGAAGATAGGAAGAAAGAACGAATGAAAGGAAACACGATGAAAGAAAAATTAAGAGATGGAATAAAGTTAATTAGGAAGGGAAGAAGGTTAAGTAGTAAGGAGAAGATATTAAGATTAAGGAAAATGAGGTATACTCGTATGTACGAGAGTAAGTCAATAAGTAAGTTACAAACGGATATAGAACTTAAACAAATAAGAGTACTGATTTGAAAAATGCTTTTATTTCTCAACATAATCTCCCTGTACATTGAGGCACTTGTCCCATCATTTCACAAGCCCCTGAAAACCAGCTGCATAAAATTCATTGGGCTGCTGTCGGAACCAGACGGTGACTTCCCTTTCTACAGCTTCATCATCGGGAAAATGTTCAGCCGAAAGACGATGTTTAAGAGGGCCGAACAAATGGAAGCCGCTTGGAGCAAGACTCATCACCTGTGACATTTCGGGCTAGCATATCGTGTCCTTCATCGTGGTAGCGATTGAGTTGCTGTAATGCCAGACCCATTCTTTGCATTTTGTGTTGTGGGGTCAGCATGCGCGGCACCCATCGTGCACAGACTTTCTGCAAACCTAACCTGTCATGCGACTTCGATTTGTTAGGCCCTCTTAACATCACCTTTCGGCTGAACATTTTCTCGACGATGAAGCTGTAGAAAGGGAAGTCACCGTTTGGTTCCGACAGCAGCCCAAAGAATTTTATGCTGCTGGTTTTCAGAGGCTTGTGAAACGATGGACAAGTGCCCCAATGTACAGGGAGATTATGTTGAGAAATAAAAGCATTTTTCAAATCAGTACTCTTATTTGTTTAAGTTCTATATCCATTTGTAACTTATTGACTTACCAACGTATCATGCCCGCCGTATGCCTGTAGGTCTGTTGGAAGCAGCTCTCGAATATAGCGGCCGACTTTAATGAAGATGGCCCCCGTTGGTACAGTACTGTTTTGGTTACTTAACATTAACAGCGGAAACAGTACGACCATGCTTGCTTCTAATGTGCGAGACAGAGTAGTGTTGTGCAGTTGTGTCTCAGGAAGAGTATTTAATGATAAATAAAAGCATTTTTCAAATCAGTACTCTATTCCTTCGAAAAATAAGCAGTTCTTATTTATTGTCTTCTTCTCTTGGGAATAAGTTGCCTACCGCACGAAGTATAATTGTGCTCCCTGGGATGATGCAGGTAATAGATGAGCCATTGTAATAAGACGTACGCTATGTGGTGTGATTATGGGTTGTAGTCCTGTAAACATGCTCATAAAATGTAGAATGTGCTAGTTTATACAGACATGACGACGTTACATATATCTAGATTGTAGGCTTACGTGGTAATTTTCAGGTAGTAAAATCTGTACATGCCGGTCACGGTAGCCGAGCGGGCTGCAAGTCGTATACTGTCTTCGTTCTCTCGGAAGCCGGGATTCGTGGGTTCGAATTCCACACAAGGCATTGATGTTTGGTATGTGTATGTATTTATTCTGTTTATGTTGTCCTGTGTTTAGGTAGAGGCCTTGCGACGAGCTGATCACTCGTCCAAGGAGTCCTACCGTCTGTAAAATGATCATAAAACTGAGAATCAGAGGCCATGGCCCAAGGGCTGTATAGCCAGTAAAAAGAAAATCTGTCCCTGCCGATCACAGTGGCCGCGCGGTCTAAGGCATCAGTTGTCCCCGCTAACGCTGGAATCATGTTTTCGAATCCAACTCGAGGCATGGAGTCTGTATCCGTTTATTCTGTGTTTGTTCTCTGCGTAGGTAGCGGCCTTGCGACGGGCTTATCCCTCGTCCAGGCAGTTCTACAGACTGTATAGATTAAGAGACTAAAAGTATCCAAGGTCCACAAGGCCTGTAGTTCCATGTATAGATAAAATCTGTCCGTGCTGAATTCTTAAACAAAGGTCAGAAAGAAGAATACCATCTCCTGGGATGTTACACCATGTATTCTGGTAGAATTTTACCATGCTCCCTCCATCAGGGTCGAACAGTAAAACAAACAAGTGTTCTGGAACTGGTGGTAACCGCTTACGGAACTACAAGATTTCGTAACCTGAAAGACCGCGGTTTCAGTTCTCGCTGCCGGCAGAATGTTAAACATTGTCCAGACCATGTAAAATTTGAGGTTTTCACGGCGGTGACTATGAAGAAAGCAGTCTTTTGGGATTTGCCACCGTGTATATGCGGTGTTAACCGACGTTTCGGAGGAACGTATCGCCCCCATCTTCAGGGTAGAAGGAAAAATATAAGAAAACCGCAGACGAAGAGACCGTGAGAACCGGTACAAGCAGACTGGTCTGCATTAGGGCTTTACAGACGATAGGTAATCCCAGTGAAAGAAAGAGGTTTGAGATGCGTCACAATAAAACATGAGTCACTTTTTGGTGACATTCAGTAAACCTCATGATTTTCTCGTAGAATCGTAGCATGTTGCGGAACACATTTTTAGCAGTGTTGGTGTAAGTAGTGAGTAAACACTCCTGGAATCATATTAGTCTCCTTTTGTGTGAACAGTAGGCATAGTATATATAAAGACTAACTGTCGTCTTAGCCACGATTTCCACGTAAAACAAAACAGCTTTTGTTTCTAGTCGCTCGCGCTGGCTTGGTCAGGCTGAGAAACATTAATATTTCATGATCACGGCCTTCTAAAGTTCATGCCAACACAATTCCCTTCGGTGGCTGACAATGCGCCGCAGAATATTGATTGCGGATTAATATACGAACAGCAAGGAACTGGATTTGAAACTCTGCAGAAACAAAGCACGCGGTATATACGTATTTTGCCACGAGCATTTAGCTGACTTTGCTGTAGAGCAGCTCGTCTTTCCGCTCGGATGGCCAACCACTTACGCTTCATTTAGTACTAAACCACTACTCTGCCATGCATGCCATCTGCTAAAAGACGGAGCTAGGATATCGATCGGGCTTCCATGACGACGCGTTTGTTGCTCTCTTACGACGCCAAGTGGACGCTTGAGGTCGAGAGGGAATTGCCCGGAGCAGGTTATCGGGGATGAGTTTGTTGGGACTGGGTGATGAAGACGTCATACAGCTGGTTGCTGTGAACTAATAAAACAGACGGAACATTTCGTTGGGTTTCAGGAAATTTGTCTTGGTGGATGGCGAGGAGTCTGCGAACGAGTCCTCCATAGCCTGTAGTGCCTCTAGGTTCTCTGTGAACTGCAGGAGCCTTCTGCACCTTGTTTGCATGTTGACTACGACTGTACTGTGTCAGATCTGTAGTTCTCACCGCAGTGATAGTGAGATGTACTGGCTTCTGGCAAATAACGCCATCTAGTGTGGTAGTTCGTCAAGGATTAGGAGGAATATTGGTTAACTTCTACCAGACTACACGGCGTCGCATCCCAGAAAATAGTCTTGGTAACTGCACTGTGTTTCCTATCGTTTTTGGCGTGTATTTCTTTGCTTGGTATCAAACAAAAAGAAACGAGATCTTCATTAGCGTGTCAGTTTCCTGTTCCGGGAAGAGATGTTTTGACTGTGGAGAATGTTGCTGTAATAAACACTCTGTCGCGAAGTGGGCCATTTAATGATTTGTGTCACAAGCTCCAAATGTGAAGATTGTATGCTAGTACGGTTATTGACTTTTTGGATATTATCTATCACCACATTTTTATACGAATCCACATTTGGGAGACTAGACTCTGTCCATTGGGCCCAGCTGAGTATGCTTTTACTGAGTACAGAGACATGAGTCCACTCTCCGAAACGTCGTGTTTAAATAATAAAAGAAAAGCACGTGAAGGTAAAGTTGTCCCGGTGCTTAACCAATTAAGCACTCCGCCATGAAGACGAATAGGACGTGGATGTATAGACCCACGTTTTCATGACCTCGTCACTTGTTAGAGGTGAGGAGTCAACTTCACGCCCCTGCCGTTTTACCCCCGGGATAAGAGCCCCAGGTACCCATTGGATAGGCTGGGTGAGCCCAAGAACCGGTCTGGACGCTGTGGAGAAGTGAAAATTATTGTCCCCACCGGGACTCGAACTCAGACCCCTCGGTCGTCCAGCCCGTGGCCAGTCGCTATACCGACTGCGCTATCCCGGCCTTTAAGGAAAAGCAGGACAATGTATAATGTCCAAAAAGTCGATAATTGCGGTTTGCTTCAGCCTGTGCTTTCACATCGCCTAATTATATTATTTTAAAATGGCATCTAAGCCATCATTACGTTGTTAGGTGATGAACTGTTCTTAGTCCATTGCGGTGGCAGACTTGGTTGCGCAGAAAATGAGAATCCATTCTACGCCGCGCCGTAGTTCAAGCGGTTAGTCGCTGGCTTCCCACCGCGGCGGCCCGGGTCTGGTCAAGTGGGATTTGTGGTGGACAAAGTGGCGCTGGGGCAGGTTTTCTCCGAGTACTTCGGTTTCCCCTGCCAGTCTTCATTCCACCAATTGCTCCACAATCACCCTCACCTATGATCTGGGGCTGGTACGATAGGCCAGAAGTGGCCGCAGTAAGTCCCACCCCACTAACAATAACAAAAATAGAATCCATTCTCAAAAGCTAGCTCTGGGGGTGTGTGTGTGTTGGGGTCGTTTTCCCGATAGCTGTCGAGTATAGTTCAGCGTAATGACGAAAGCGAGTGTGATAACGTCACTTCCGGTAAGCTGGCTTCAGCATGTAAACTAGAGGACCAACTTGTACGCAGGCAGAGAAGACAAGATGACGCTCAGTCATAGGACTGTACCATCTGCCCTCTTTCAAAATCGGACAAGTCTCCCATTTTCTGACTCTTTCGCACGGACTGTCACACAACACAATCACTAATGCACTTACACGAGCACTACAGAGAGTAAACAAACAGAACATTCAGTGTTGCCTGCTGAAGTTCTTTCAATGTAGTCAACACATATTCTATTCAGTTTCTTAGTGTTTACATTATTTTGTTCGCGTCACCGATTTCCGCGTATATTCACTTTGACACTATTCTGTAACGTTACTTTATCTCCGTCTTGTAGCGAGGTGTGTACCTAGTACAGAGAACCCTGTAAGACATATCACGCAAGCGACAGAACGCATTCTTCCTAAAGAGAACGCCCTTAATACTGAACATATTCGTACCTTTCCGGCAGTTAGCACTCTTCAGTTTCAAGGGGTTCTGGGTCCAAGTGCCGGCCTCAGAATTAGCTGTTAATAATACTGACTGAAAACAAAAATAACAAGTCTCACGTAAAAAGGTAAAGTTGTCCATGTGCTTAATTAAGCATCACGTCATGTAGATGTATGGGGGAGTGGAGATAATAGCTCCACCATTCTTGTCTTCAGCACTAGATTGAGGTGAGTGGTCAGCCTCACGACTCGGCCGCTTTATTCCGGGGAAAGCGCCCCCTTTACCCATTGGATAGTAGTCTGGGGGGGGGGAGAGAGCTGAAGTGAAAACCTCTTGCCCCTACCGGAAATGGAACCACGGCTGTTCATCCTGTAGCCCGTCGCTACACCAAGTCTCACTTTTGTCACTAGAAATGGTCCATAATGGATTTCACCGAATCTGTTGCATGTTGACGTCACTGTTTAGTTTTACCAATTCCCGTTTGCATGAAGCTGTGTATGCAGATTTGGATACTGGCTTGCATGAATAGCTACCTACCGCTCCTGCAGAACACACTGGCAGCCAGTGGTATTCGTTTTGTGCAACTACACGATTGTTTGCCCATGTTTTTAACAGGCCTCTCCTAGCACGTCACCATGACATGTGGACTCGCGTGTCTTCATCACCTGTGTCATTTAAATAAGCCTCCCTCTACCTCCCCCTTCTCATGAAACTGTGTTATCTGATGTCGCTAACGAAACATGCGTTCCTAATAATATCAGAGCGTTTTCAATGTTAGAACTGTTGAAACAGTCTTTATATATGCGTCAATGTTCTTACGATTCCGCAGAACTTGGCATTTCGTTTTACTGCTTGTAAGCATTGAAATGTAGGTCTACAGATTAACGTTTAGTGTTTGTCCTTCTAAGAAACACAGTCCTGCTCGGTGCGCCTATGGTGACAAG
The DNA here is from genome assembly GCF_002891405.2 of Cryptotermes secundus. Taxonomy (NCBI): domain Eukaryota; kingdom Metazoa; phylum Arthropoda; class Insecta; order Blattodea; family Kalotermitidae; genus Cryptotermes; species Cryptotermes secundus. The sequence continues at coordinate 510,792 of NW_019738952.1, read as the reverse complement.
CTGTTTCTCGCAATCACATTGTGGTATGTTGACTCGTTGCTAGGCAGCGACCACGAAATAAACAGATATGCAGCAGCCGTTGCTAGGAAATGGCCACAGCAATGGAGTAGCTGGGAAGCGGTGTTCTCTGCGATGTCCGCGTGATAGCTACATGGCGCAACAATAACTTGGGAGAAGTTCTTTCTGTGCTGTCCATGCCGAGGTGTTATAAGCAGGACAAATCTAGAGTTCTGAGACAATTGCCGGTCAATAAGGACGTGAACACGGGAGCTGAAGAAGCTACGGCGTTGGAAGCCGCTACCAGGAGACACCCGGTGAAGATAGAGCAGACTGAGAAGACTTCGTATGTGCTTTTGTAAAATGCAGAACTTGTGAATTAGCGTTAGCGCTGTAGTTATTTGTAGTTACGTTTTGTAAAAGTTAAGTAAATCCAGTTACCAATAAAAACTCCATTTGTAGTAAAAATATTGACATTATTTATAATCGTTACCTAAATTGTTAATATTTGTTCATAATCGTAATGAACTTGTTTTTTGTAATATTCAGTTATTACATTCTTTGTATATTTCCCGTCATCTTGTTTTTTTGTTTGTTCACTTCTTCTGCACTAATGTGGTTTCTTTCTCCAATGCTTGTCTGCAGTTTGTCTCTTGGCTCTTGTCAAGCACTTCAGTAGATGGACTTAATTATTTTCATTGCTTTCATATTACGCATTATAAAATACACTATATCGTTGTAAATGCATATATTTTATTTTCTCATCTCTAAACTTTAATGTTGTTGATATTGCTCTTGTCTTCAGTTTGATTATTGTTAGTTCTACTTTATTGTCGCCATTACTCAGATGTTATAAATTGTCTTGTTTTATACTTTGTGTCCGTGTGTTTCTGTTACTCATGCTCACTTTGTGTTTGGTCCTTGGGCGGTTGAGTTAGCACGCAAATAAACAAGAATTAAGTTGAATTAGTATTATTTTTATTACCACTAACTACTTCTGTGTATATTTAAATAACTATTTAGCTTTTTTCTTGTACTTTTTATTATGTATTCATGCTGACTATTATTGGCAGCCTCACTGTTGAGTTTAGGGCTTAAATCGTTAGATTATTATTATTTGAATATATAAAGTATACCGTGACATTAACTCTTCTGAAGTTTCAGTCCTGTATAACCCGTACTGACTCTGTTAAAAACCAGGGAGTATTTTTTTATTATAAACTTAATTTTCATGACCTTGTCAATTATATTTTCTCATTGTATTATGTTGCTAGGTCATGTTCGCAGCGTAACCCTTGACTTTCCATCCCTTGAATGTATGTTCATATTGTCACGTGATTGAATGGTTATAGATGGGGTTCGGGTTGGTTACAGGATTCATTTCCCCCATACAACTCGGAATTAAACCAACTGTAACGCAGTACTAATCACCATAACTCACACTAGTTTTATGAGATCACATCCTCCATTGGTCGTTGCCTGGTTACTGTCTTCTAACAAGGGTTATTCCTCATGCCCTTAAGGCTCACGAACTGACTCGCTTGACCCGTTGGTTCTCCTGTTATAGCCTCGGGACAGATGGCACCGCTTCTAACAGGTCTTTTGTTGTACATGACGTCACTGTCGGCGCGGACACCACAACACCGTTCGCAGCGGTACCCCCATTGGTTGCGTGGCATAGGGTGGCGTGTTCCATTGTCGCATCACTGCTTATTGTGCCGTATCCTGGTAAAGGATTTCTATTTTGGTTAAACTTTCCGGTTTTTAGTGAACATGCCACAATATTAAACTTCAGGTTAGGTAGATCTGATGTTGAATACGCGTCTGTAGTTTGGAATTGTGTTACTTGTACTGATGGAAACGAACGCATGCAGCAGAAGTTTTGCCGCCCCCTCTCGTAATTGCTTCTTTCCTCAAGTATATTACGGCTTTAGAGCAATTAAAAATTGCACACTTCACAAAAGATTCACTGTTCCTAATTCAGGTTTACCATGTCTAAATTCTGCCCTTCTGAGCTGGAAAATGTTGGGGTTGGAGTTCTTGCTCGGTACATAAGAAAACTTCTATGTTCAGTATATCCTCTTCTAGCAAAATTTATCATTTTGCTAGATGCGCTTCAGCTGCTGATACTGTTTCTAGAGACAGATGCATTCGGAACAAAAATTCGTGTTTCTTAAACATATTTTATAACGTGCTCTTAACTAATTATTGAAATATTCCTTTGTTATGTTATACATTTTTCTCGTATTGCGTCATGGTGGCACAAGTTAATCATTGTATAAATAGTACATGTTGCCTATATTTGTCTTTGTTTGTTTTGTTTGTCATTTTGCTTGTGATTATATCAACATTGGCCTTTTGGCTGTTGAAAATTTAATTATTATTATTGTTATTATTATTATTATTTGAATTTTATAATTATAACTTCTTAACGATAATTTGATTTTTGTTATTTTATTATCAACATTACCCAAATGTTGTAAATGCCCTTGTTTTGCGCTTTGCGTGTTTTTGTTTTCTTTTTTCACTCGTGTTCATTCTGTAGTTGACCCTTGGGCTCTTCAATTGGCTCACAAATAAATCAGTGGAATTATTGTGTGGCTGTTGTCTTTATGTTGTCTTTGTTCTTAATGTAATTACCAGTAGCTGCACTGTGCTGTCTCTAAATGACCTTGTAGCCGTTAAATCGGCACATAAATAATAAAGAATTGAATAATAATAATAATAATTATTTTGTTTGTAATATAATTAATGTTATCTACACTGTGCTGTTTCTGTAGTTGGCCTTGTAGCTGTTGGCTCAGCACATAAATAATAAAAAATAAAAATAGTCGTCCCTGTTCTTAACTAATTGAGCACTACTCCATGAAGGTGTATGGGGAAGTGGATGTATAGATCCCACATTTTTGGCCTCGGCACTAGCTGGAGGTGAGTGGTCAGCTTCACTCCCCGGCCGCCTTACCCCGGGGTAAATTTTTATATACAATTTTAAAGTAAAACAGACATTCCGATGGGCGAATTTGGAGATTATATCTGCACGTTAAACTCATAAATTGGTGGGCATATTATTATTTTACATGGTTCTTAAATCCATCATATAGGCCCATATTGCAGCACATGATTGAAAAGAGGCGTCGGATCTTCTCAGAACTTATTATGTATAAACTAAATGCTTTCGTCCTGTGCTAGATATTTAAATGGCTTCCAGTGCCTTATGCAGAACGCTCCGGAAATGGCTCCGTTAGGTCCTGGTTTAAGCCTTTTATATTGGTATATATTTGAATGGGGAATTGCTGTAGAGAGAGGCGAGGGTCCGTCCATCCATTGAAGCTTGACACGCATCTGTCTGTAGTTGCATTGATTCATGGACCTATAATTTACAGGGCTCATGTCTGTCATTGTGACGAAGCTGGCAGCAAGCGGAACCTCACAAAGAACGTTATCTGCTGTTTTTACCCATAGTTCGTTGCTATAATGAGCAGCATTTCACGAAATTGCCTGTCTCCTCCATGCAGTTACAGTATAGAAGTCGTGGGTTTGTAGAACTGAGGAAAGTAATGTCTCAATAATAATACTAATGGAGACAAACAAAATCCTAAGGTTTACTCGCCTCACCTGATTCTGTTTTTAACCGAAAGCTATAATAGTAATTACGGCAGGCGGCAGTGAGAGTTGTGCTTATGCTTCAGTTGGTATGGCTGTCTCGAGCTTTGCCAGAAACTATTTCCCATTCTTGATAGGTGCATATTTTGTGGAATTGTGATATTTAAGACTGGATCAGTGGAGGGATTAGCCCTATTTGTGGAACCTAGGAAGAAGACGTAAGAAGATGCTGGATGACCTTGGGGACAGAAGAGGATATTTACATTTGAAGGAGAAAGCTCTAGATCGCATCAAGTGGAGGAACTGTTTTGGAAGAGACTGTGGACCTGTCGTCTTGACAGATTACTGATGAATGATGAATAGCTGGAGGAAGGAATTGCTTGTTCTGGCAAGAGTCAGCCCATTGCGTTCAGAATAATGTACCGGTGTGTGAATAATACAAAGGAGGATTAAAAAGTCTTCCTGGAGAAGAGTGCAATGTATGGTGGTGCTGTTAAAATAATAGCTGTTAGCGCAATTTATAGAAATTGTATTGAAATGTATGTTTTGCATCTGAAGGCCAAATCACTTTTGTATTTCGGCAAGTTGTGACTGCAAGAAATGCGTCAGTCTGACTTAGTGGTGGAGTAGATAATGGGCATCGTGATGCACTGTTGTCAGTATAAGAAAAAGAGAGGTTAGGTATTTGAACGAAGCTTGCTTTTTATATGTACAAGCTTTACTGAAAACGTTCCTCTTCTCACGGGCATCATGCTATTAGTCAAGTTTAGTGTCTTGTAAATGTAGCCGTCTTTCCAGAACTTTCCAAGCTGATGTAGCTAGGTATTTTTTTTATTATTTTCTTTCTAACCATTTCCCTTTGACATTTCAATGGGCTTGAGCTAATAATGATAAAAGGCAAAGCCCCTGTGCTTAACTGAGCACGTGGGGATGAAGAGTGGAAGTAGCCTATAGGCCCGTAGTGTTTTCAACATCGATACTAGTCGGAGGCGAGTATAAGCTTCACTCCGCCACTTTACCTCGGAGAAAGAGCCCGCGTTATCCATTGGATAGGAGGCTGGGCGGTCAAGTACTGTACTGTCCATGTTTCCCAAACACGTTCTTTGCGGTATTAAATATCTCATTGGCCTAAATCATTAATGAAAATACAAATCTATGTTTACCGGGGGTAAAGCGCCCGCGGCATGAAGCTGACCACTCGCTTATATCTAGTACCGAGGTCAAGAATGTTTGGAACTATACATCCCCTCCCTCTTATGTCTTAATGGTGCGGTGCTTAATTACATGAGCACAGGATTAACTTCACGGTTATACTTTTCACAAATATTTTGCAAAGCTATACACTACACAGAGTGAGAGACTCATTATACGCCTGTATTTAATGAACTTCCTGTATTTAGTTAATTATGGGCATTGTCGAAAAATGTTTCAAATTAAGTTCCAATCTTAATGAAGTCTCCAATTATCATCATCATCATCATCATCATGAACAACAACATTTTAGAAGGGGAAGACATCTACTTTTTCGTGACCTTAAGAAAGAGCTAACCTCAATCACTGGACCATTGACAGTGATCAGACAGGTCCAGTAATTTGGGTTAGCTCTTTCTAAGGAACCCAGCTGAGTAGATGTCTCTCCCCCCTCACCTGACGACGGAAACAGATCCAGTTACCGAAACGTTATGTTTGCTAGTTTCTACAATACCGGACAATGGACGAAGTCCGAAAACCCAGTGATTCTGTGCGACGCTGGAGTTGCCTACAGTGGCGTAACGTTCATGCCGTTTTCGTGAAAGACAGTTTGCTAAAAATTTTGAATGAAGAACGGACACATACATACACACCCACCCACCAATTCTGTCTTCTCAAAAGAGGAGAACGACAAACCGTCTCATAAAATAAATGGTAGTTGCGCATTTCTGTTCACCACCTCGAAAATCCTTTGAATTTGGCGATCGGTTGATCGAGCCCTGCTCGCAATCAGTAGGATAGTGCAAAAGTTTGTATTTCTTACGTTGGGTATGACCTTGAAACATTTGCATAATCAGTGCTAAACAGAAATTACGCCTTGACTCGCCTGTCGTCGTGAAATACTCATTCAGTGGCAATGCATAAACTTGAGCAAGCGCACAAGTGACTACAGCATGAGCCCATAAATACAGAGGGGCCCCAGAAATGTTTACCCACTTTAATAGAAGTTATCTGTGAACACAGCCACAAAGTTGAACTGATATTTAATATAAGGTGTGTAGTGTGATATTCTATCAAAAGATGGTGCTAGTCACATGAATGCCAGAGCCACTTTATCGATAGGTAGGGAAGTCAGACAAAACGGCGGCGGAAGGGTGTATACATATTTTTAGGCCCCTCTGTATTTCCTTTCCTAAATTTAGGATTTTAGGTTTTCACAGTGGTGGTTATGAATAGTCCTCTCGGCTGGGATATAACGTCGTGTGATCCGTTCAAAGTCAACCGACGTTTCGGAGGAACAAGCAGAGCTCTGCTGCCTACTTCGGAGTGGTTTATTGCTTTGTCTTATTCGTCGACCCAGACATGTTCCTTGGAAACATCGGTTGACTTTGAATAGACCAGACACCATTATATCCCGGAAGACAGGTATTTTCATGTTTAAGGATTCTCCTTTGCTTATGACTCGTTTCTGTGATAGGGTATACTTAACAACACGCCCCTCGAAATAACCTCGGCGCCTGTCTCTGACGGCCACCTGTGGTTTCCACTCAAACTCTGTAAACCTTCAGAAAATTGTGTTAGGAATTGCCAATTTTGTTGCATTGTTTCTGCCACTTGTTAAGCTTTTGGAAGCACTTTTTTTTTGACCCTGTGACTATGGAGCATACTCACATTTTTAATACCAGATCAGTGGATTTGAAGATGACGTGAAATGTATTGTACTTAGGAGTTTCAGTGATCAGTCAGAAGTGTATGAGTGACGTAAAATGCAATTTGGTAAGCTGAATAAGAGGACTGCGCACCCTGTAGTGATGCGATGCGATGTATCGATCGCAAAGAAATGACAGAAGGGTTCTTAAGCAACTAGGCTCAGGTGGCAGGGGCGATGGTGAGGTTTTCGCTGGTACGAAATTCAGCCTCTGTCCAGTTGCCAGGTTAGAAAGGTTAGATGATGTAATGCAGGAGAGTGTTCAAGGTGCAAGACACACTTGCGGACAAGTTGAAGACGGTACGTTTAGTGCAAATGAACACGACTTTCCTGTTCCGTAACAAATCTGGAATGTATTGCAATCGTACGACAGATAGACGTATGCATGTTCATAGTTTTCATTGCATTGAAGGTGCAGGCGAAGCGTTTCCTCAGTATATACCTGATTTTTCAGGCAGAGGAAGACCACGAAAGCTGTTTGCAAAATCCTGCACCTCGTACACACGGAAGAGAGGAGCGGCTGTGTCTGTAGCACCGAGACGTCGGGACAGGAAGGTCAGACACGGAGAAGGGAATGTCGTACATTAATATATTTCACAATACGATTGTCAGTAGCGCTAGTTGATCATAGGAGGTTTTAATTACGTACGTAGACAGCATTCTGGTCGCAAGCGGGAGGTCTTTACGCTCTCGGAATTTCTTATTTCTCTGTTCTCTAGGATTCCATCTCCTGGCAGTGAGCCATTATTTATTCTTCGACTTAAGCAGCCATGAAGGATATGCCTTGACGGCGGAACGAATTAGCCAATGGATTTGTTTTACTGGTGGAGTGATCTTCCTGTTTATTGCGGGGTTGCAACGTCGCTGCATGGGTGCCTAATTGAGGAGACACTCGACGAAGTAAATTCCCCTTCTTTTGTACTGCTGCTGCTGCTGCTGCTTCATTTAACTTGAAAAATATAAGTCCGCTTTCAGAGACTTCTCTGTTTTCCAGTAATACAATGTGATTCTAAATTATTGTCGGGGTTTCCTTGGCCTATAATGTTTATACCGGAAACAACAAAATTAATCTGCTGACGGAATATGAAAGTCTAAGTAAAATAATTCTATTTGGCAGGTAATAGAACTATTTTAGATGCACATTATTGTCTGGAAATCCCGACAATAATTTAGAATCACTCCGTATAAGTTGTCGCAGATGCATTCTGGTTGTGTTTTAAGGTCTGTCAGCGATGGACTTCAAGTGAATCTGAGATACTGTGTACTTGAGAGAGGTCGAAGTTGAGGGACCAGACAAACTTTAAAGGCCATGCTATCGAGGTGGACTGACGGGTACTGGTAATTTCAGCGTTCCAATTTTCCGTCAAAGCTAAAACATTCCCTGGTTCTGGGGCAGGCAGTGGGAGTCTGAAATATGGTGCTGTAAGAACCTGGTCGCTTGATACCTGTATTGAATGCTGCTTGACGTGCTGTTATGTGTAGATTCTTTGTTATTACAGCAGCTGTTCATTATGGCATGTGGAAAAATTTACGATACAACGTCACGTGCTGACTAAGTCTGTGTGACGTATGGAGAAGTCATTAGTCACCGAACATCGTAGTCAAGTGCTTAACACAGTTAATTCGTATTCTAGAAGGCCTTGGTTCAAATTTATGTCCAGAGATCGTTTATCTTGATGTTCTTCGTGGGTTTCCTCAGTCCCTCGAGACAGATGCTGGCGTAATAACATAAATTAGGCCACGCCCGCTTCTATGTGTATTGTTCTAACTCACTAGTCGTCCTATCAGTCGATAAGCTGAGGAGTAGAAAGCGTGGTTCAAGAATATATACGAGTAAAATAAATGGATTTCCAGTCAGTCGGATGCATAGTTAGTTAGTTAGTTTGTTTGTTTGTTTGTTACATGGTTAATTATTTTTGTTTAGCGGGCACCGTCTAGTTTGCATCATGATATCAAGTAACATGACTGTACATGTGGAATACGAGAATTTCACACCTACGTTGAACATGGAACCTTATAGAAAGGACCACATGTGATTGATTGATTGATTATTAAGGCGTATCTTGAGAAATTGGGCGGGGACGGCGTTGCTCTCTCTCATAACTAAACCATACATCTACCTCTTGTTAGCGCTGTACTGAACATTCTGGGTTCATAAAAAGGATAAGTTATTTACCGTTTGAGCAGGTATAAAAATTTTTCAAGAGATAACCCAACAACATGGAGTTCGTTAGTAATTTGTAGTGTTTTCTCATGTCTGTAAGTTCCCCAATTAACGGTAATTTTTTTACCAGTTGCACAAAGGCATGAACTCTTATAATGAAAGTCGAGTTTAGGCTCCAAACATTCGGCTTTTTGTGAAAGTGAATGAGCTTTTCGCTTCGGTCGATTTATCCCCTGGTTGCAACGGTGCTGAATGCCCAGTATGTAAGGAAGCTTCCCCCTGTTTGATCAACAAATATTGACAGAGATTCGAAGGACGAAGTGCTCACTTTCCTAACCATCGACTCTTACAGACTTCGTCGTAATTAAAGAACTCTCAATTCTTTTCCGCGAGGCAAATGGAGCCGGTTCCGTAGGCCTATCCGACTAGCTGGAGTGGATGCTGATGCAATCGGCAAGGTATGGTCTCACTAAATGAGCTGTTGACTTGCTTGCCCTGTGGGTCCGACAAATATACTTTTCAGCCAGGAATAGATGAGGTATCCAGAAATAATCGCCTTTCTCCTAGCCGTCTGTCTGCGCTTGAGTGAAGTCTTCGAAAGCCGAGTGTGATTGCGAATCGTGTGCCTCCTTCCTGTTCACGGGTGCCACGTTCATCACTTTGCAACACCGGTACAACGTCCCTGATGAACATCCGGATCTCTTATTTTGATCCAAGGGACATAGCTGCAGTGATGTCGAGAGTGTGGATCCAACTCGCTTGATAGTTGACGCTCTGAGGACTTAACAATGAAATCAAACTTATTTGGAAGGATGTCTTTGCCACCCATCCTCTCCTTATCTCTGTTTGCCTGCTTATCTGTCTTTCCGTCCGTATACCTCTGTGCCCGTCGGCATTTAACTGGCTCAAGAAGAACCCAGTACCATTCTCTTGTGAACGCCATAATTAATATTCGGTTCCGTAAAAACGGAAAACTTATTCAACGTTTTCGCAGATATCACCATTTTAACACAGGACCTGAGCCATGGAGATAGGTGCTTGTATATCTCATCATACATGTAAATAAAAAGAAATGTGTGTCCTTCTCTAGGGGACACGCGGTAGCGTCGTTGGTTGAGGCACTGTGCTATAAGCCGGAACGACGCGGGTTCGATTACCGATTAGGTCGTTGGATATTTCATTTGACGTAATCCTTCCAGCCGCATTATGGCCCTGGGGTCGACTCATCCCCTAACCGAAATGAGTACCAAGAATTTTCCTGGGAGTAAAGAGCGGCCGGCCCGTAAGGTTGACAACCTTAGAGCCATCTGTGAGCCGATTGTATAGAAAATGTGGGAGCCTCGACCTCTCACAACCCTACGGGCTTCCACGGCCTGCTACAAGAATATCTTTACCTTTACCTTATATAAGTGTGAAAGACCTACCTAATCTAATCTGATGTACTTAATCACTATTCTCAGTTTACATGTCTATGGAATAGAACACTCGTACAGTGTAACGTCTGTCCTCCCACCCGTCATATCTGAGTGTGTATGTGTGGCTAAAGCAGTGTTGGGTATATTTTTCTCGCGTCAACCCTGCTTCCAGGAATATTATCGTTTTATGTAAGAGTCACAGGCAAAGAGGTGAGCGGGACATGCTTGCTGTCAGGTACTGTACTTCGAGACGATTTTGGAAGCACTGTGAGCACAGCCGACTCGAGCGACTGGCGGTACACATGTTCCATATGCTACCTTCTGATACGAAAGAAACATGTACTTCAGTGGCGTATAGGCATATACACGTTTTCCAAATGCGTTGTTTGCGAGTTTCTACTCCTACTCGGCCTCTGTTCATTTGTTGAGTTACGTAAACTCGTATCTGTAATGCTGATAGCACCAGGCCTAGACATAAGCGTATGTGTGATTTACTACATTGAAAAACGTTTCATATACTGACTGTGAAGGTATACATGATGCCACGTGTCGGTGTTTCGTACGAAGTGACGTGTTTAAGAAGGCGATAAAGTTCAGGTTTTGCATTAAGTATAGATGTGAATATTTACGAACCGAAATTGAATTCGTGGTTTAAAAAGCTGTTTTCCAAGGTCAGAGTGATTGGAAGAAATTGTTGGTTCGCGCAGCCTACAATCTTCCAATTACATTGCCTTTGGAAACAATCTTTGGAAATTTGGAAAATCGTGTTGTTTCGCTTAGTCCTTAATCTCCCAGTCACTCTGCCCTTTGAGAACGAACTTTGATGATTGAGAGAAGTAGACGTCATTGGTTCACTCACTCATTTTGTAGTCTCCTAATTGCTGTGCCTCTGAAATCGATCCCTCAGTGGCTGGGAGACAAGACTGATTGCCACGTATTGATTCATTTAACCTGTATTCTTCTCCCAGTCACTTTCCCTCAAAAGATGAAACTTTTTGGGAGAAGTAAAATGCAAGTCCGTACTAATGTGTGACTTTTCGTAGCTTTTATTCTCCCGATCAGTCTGCCCTTCGAAAACAACCCTATGAAGTGCGAAATGTTTACACCCCTTATTCTCATTATTTCGCTCAGGACTCCAGTCCTGATACTGTCCCTAAATCCGTGCAGATGTCATTCCCACATCCCGTACCCAGAATATGGAGGCGACAGGTTCGTCTGAAACTCCGGTGACGATCTACGGGCGACCGCACACCAACTGCGTCAAAATAAGAATCAAGACATGAGACAGAAGACGCAGTCTTGCTTCTTTCGTGATTCGTCAGCATCGTGACTCATGTGCGGCTGTTTTCATAATCTCATTCGTTTCAACTGTGCTCCTTTCTTTGCGATATGTCTCAGACGTCGTGTCTTGACTGTTACATGTCTTGACGCATGCAGGTGTGCGGCCTACCTACCACACCAGAGGCGGCACATCGCGAACACTGTCATGAGATCACACAGCAGTAATTAATGATAAGACGATGGGACGATGGTGTGAATTTGTTCTGCAGTGGATTGGTTACGAAGTTGAGCAGCGTCTGAAAGCGCGACTCAGCACCGTGCAGACGTACATATATAGGTATGTGTGCGGCATGAAGCCCAGCACGAAAGGCCACAATGCACTGTGTAACCATATGAGGCACAATGGCTCAGCGGCGACATGACCTCACGTCTGCTGCCGGTTCTCACCATTGCGCATGAACGCAGACGTGCGGTTATATGGCAGGAAGAGGCAGGCTGTATACCAAGGATGGGTTCTCCGGTGAACATGAGCTGTCGAGCTGCGTGTGCTCCAGTGATAAGCCGGTAAAATACGTCTCAAATGGAACCGGAATTGAGTCGAAAATTTTCTTGTTAAGGTTTTCTTAGCCGTGTATAATCTTCTGGGTTGTTACGCATTTTGCCCCCCCGCCCCCAATGACTTAACTTTCCACATTATTTCGAACATTCGTGACGTGTTTTCTTTCATCTGCTTTTGTACATGATATACTTTCCTCAGCAGCATCGGGAGCAGTAGTAATAACTTGACGATGACGATGATGATGATGATGATGATGATGATGTAAAGTTCCTGTGCTTAACTAATTAAGCTCTACGCCATGATTTTCTTGACCTCGGCGCTAGTGGGAGGTGAGTGTTCAGCTTCACGCCCCGGCCACTTTACCTTCCGAGAAAGAGGCCCCGGTACCCATTGGATAGGACGTTGGGTGTACCTCGGAGTCGGTCTGGACGACGTGGAGAAGAGAAATCTTTATTCTACCGGGACTCGAACTCCGACCCCTCGGTCATCCAGCCCGTAGCCAGTCGCTACCCCGACTCCTTAATAACAATAATAATAATGATAATAGGCGCCTGGGGGGATTGAGAACTTGCCTGTTTTGTAGGGAAGTCCCGTCGACTGCAGAGACCTCAGTGTCGGCTGAGATAAGATAGCGTGCATGTAGAAACAGATCGGATAAGGAAGGGAACAGTCAAGGTCTGTCTCAAGGCACTGCCCCTGAATTGGCCTGGAACTACTGAGGAAACCCACGAGAAGCCAGAGACTAGCCGGGTCCTCTGGCAGAAATGTTAATTTTGTGCCGCCTTACCGCAGTGCTAAATCTACTCGACATGGGGCAAGTAGTTTGACGCTGGTCGCTGTCTTGAATCCACGGAGAGTTGGAGTTACGCTTTCGCACCTCGCTCGGACAGTGGATATCTGTCCTGCTTTGGAGGTAGAGGTCTTGAGATCAGTCCATGTCCAGTCCACGTATAGCCATGTCTGTAACTTCCGTGCTGGTGATGGTGATGACGTCAGTGACTCTCCGGTCTTCCACCCCGTATCCAGTCGCTATACCGACTGAGCTATCGCAGCTGTCTGGGAAGAGGAAGTAAGATTAGGAATTTAAGTTGGAAGGAAATGATGTAGAAAGCGGTAAATTTATCCCTGGTCTTAATTAAGCACCTCTTTCTAGTGGCGCCTGGAGAGTGGACTTACAGCTTCACCAGTCTTAACTTCGGCCCAGGATGGAGGTGAGTGGTCGGGTCCACGGGAGGAAAGCCAACCGGTGCCCACCATGCAAGATGTAAGAGATTGGTGGGTGTCGGAACCGGTCCGGACGTTATGGGGAACAGAAAAATCTGTTGCCCATATCAGGAGTCGAACCCCATATTCCTCAGCTGCTGAAGAGGAACGGAAAGAAAGAAAATACGGAATTAAAACGACAGAAAGAAAGGAAGAACAGTGTTAGCAAGGCACTGATACGGATGTCAACACATCTGGCGTGAGCCGTGTTCCCTGAGTGTAACTGTGTAACTTATTTGTGGCCCGGAAATTGCAAGCGGCCGGATTGCTGCCACCTGGAGAACAGGGCTGACATACATAGGATCCCACTGCTTCTACCACTAAGCTGGTTTGTTCCTTGGTTCATAAACATCGCGCCTTCAAGACCACGTGCTGTTGCCCGCAGATTGCAATATTCATCGCCGTATCACCAGCCGCGGTTGATACGTACTTGCGGCTAACCATGGTTAGGGCATAATGGAATTAACTGTATGAGTTACATCACTGATCTGAGCATATTGATTCTTTCGTCCTACTTGTCAGGAAAAAAACCTCCCCACCATATTAATGTTTTTGTAAGCGTTTTTATAACTCTGTACATTCTCTTATTGTATTAATCACTAATGAGGAGGAGACGGGTTAGCTCAGTTGGTATACCGACTGGCTACGGGCTGGACGACCGAGAGGACGGAATTCGAGTTCCGGAAGGGTGAAGAATTTTCTCTTCTCTGCGTCGTCCAGACCAGCTCTTGGGCCCACCCAGCCTTATTCAATGGAAACCGGGGACTGTTTCCCCGGGGGTAAAGCGGCAGGGGCGTGAAGCTGACCACTCATCTCCAACCAGTGCCGAGGTCAAGAAACTATGGATCTCTACATCCACTCCCCTATACTCCTTCATGGCGTAGTGCTTCATTAGTTAAGCACAGGGACAACTTTACTTTTTTACATTTGACTTTTTACTTATTAGTCACTGATGAAAGTTCCCTGTTTTTGGGACCTCAACTAGATTTCAATGGACTGCTAAGTCCGTCGCCAGAGAGACATTGCCTCAGACTTTCTTATACGTAATTGAGCCCTCGCACAGGTATCAACAGTCGAGCCATCGGCGTCTTCTTCCGTGTACGGAGTAGGATGGAGTTGCGGGATCATGTTTCTCTAGTGTTCGAAAGGTACTTGGTTGCGCTTTTGTAAAGGAAGCAAAGCTGCCCCTCTAACAGGCCGTGGAGGCTCCCACACTTCTGGACAGTCGGCTCACAGAAGGCAGTGAAGTCAGCCTCATGCACTGGCCGCCCTTTACCCCCAAGAATATTCCTGTTACTCATTTCTATTAGAGGCTGAGTCGACCCCAGGGCCAGAGTGTGGCTGGAAGGATTAGGTAAGTTGAAGAATCCAATGACCTCATCGGGAATCGAACCCGCCGCCTCCCGGTATGTGCCATAGTGTCTCAACCAACTACGCTACCACGTGCCCGAACGGTTATGTATACTGAGTGGAATATTTCGTGGTTTTCCTCTGTCATTCCACTTGATTACAGAGACAGACCTGGACTTATCTCTTCTTTCCTGTTAAGTATGGACTGCGTAATCATCTTACAATGGGGTTAGGCGGTAAATAACATCTGCAGTTGATAAATCGTTATAAAGTAGTGTGCTAAGCAAGCACAGTGGAGAAGAAAGTTTAGAAAATTAAATTTTATGTGATTTTGTGTTTCACACTTGTACCCCACCTCCGCCCCATACCCTGCGCGCTTTGTCTACCCGGAAGAACTGCGTTAAGTAGTGTATAATTACTGCGCTGTTGAAAAGCGAGAGTGCAGCTTGAATCTCTGTATAATTTTGTCACATGTGTTACGTAACGTTTAGGGACCAATGTTCAGCTATGTTTTGTGACGCAGGTATTGTAAAATGCGGGTAGCCTATAACGCAGGTGTTATTCAGTTATTCATGCGCAAAAGAAGGTTCATCGTACACAGAATTAATGCATGATATTTTAGCATGTAGACCCGTTACTGGGTAACGACCTCGAAACGAGCAACGAAACGAATTCGCTGCTAGACAGCAGATTGTTAATAATCGAGTATTCGCAGTCGTTACTGGCCAAGGATCTCGAAACAAATGCTTTTCCACGGAAACGCTTGGAGTACAAGAATGAACTGTGTTTTCTACTCTGTCCGTGCCGGGATCTTATAACCGAGAAAATTTAAGAGTTAGCAAGAACCTCAGATCTGAAGCAGTAAAATGTGGTCATAAGTCCCTCGGGACTCAGACCTGAGAATGACTGCGCCTGAGATGACCAGCAGCAGTTATACACGACAGACCAATCCTCCCGTCAGAGAGGATGTTACATAAGGACTATAACCACAAGTGTTCAGTTGGAAAATAAAATTGCTGGTCGTGAGTCTCAAGGTGCTTGTAAGACGAAACTGATTGGCGGTAAACCTCCACTCGTAAAGTAACTGACTCTAAGAGAGTTTATGAATAGAAAACTCTGTCGTTGCAGTTGAATCTGCATTGTTAAGATCCATTACCGGGAAACATTTATTGAAAACAGGCTGGAAGAACTTAGCGTGTGCTATAGTGATTTGTAAAATGTTATTAGCGATATTGTTATAGTTATTTGTAATTACGACCTGTAAGTGGTCAATAAATCCAATCTCAAATCGAAACCCCATCTAGACTCACTTAGCACGTGACAGTATTAATTTTTTTCCCTTGGCACTACAGCCACAGTGGGCCTAGGCCTACCTCCATGAACTCCTCCGTTCACTTCGGTTTTTATAGATGTTAGACACATTCGGTAGGACTCCTTGGGCGGGTGATCAGCTCGTCGCAAGGGCTCTACCTGTACACAAACACAGAAAAACGCGCACACACACAAACTAAACATCCATGCCCTGAGTGGGATTCGAACTCACGATCCCGGTTTCTAAGCGAGCGAAGACAGTACATGCCTTAGACCGCTCGGCTACCGTGACCGGCGACAGTATTAAATATGGACCTTAATAACAATTGTAATTCCTGTTTAGATAAGTTCTCAGTACTGTGAACGTTTAGCCAATTAGGAGGAAAAGTAATTTATGACTGAGCAGTTTGTACTGTGAGTAGCTCTGCCAGTGTGGTTATCTATATACAGTAAGGATCAAGGATATATTAAGGATCGCACATGGAAAATGAGTACTATAAATTGGAGTTCAGCTTTGTGCTCTTCTTGGAAAAAGTAAATTAATGATTTTTGCTTGGGGATTTGGATGTGCTAGGGACCCTCGTATGCGCCGAGTACCGTAGCTCAACTGTGTTCTGGTCTCCCCGGGTGTTCCACTAAACCCACATAATCAGCACAGTCGCAGTTAGCCAGCCTATAGTTAAGTATGGTTTGGGATGAGTGACTGTGATATACTTATGCCTAAAGACCTACGTATAATACTCGTATATACATGATCTTGTATATACTGTACTATAATATGCCATTGCCAGTCACGGTAGCCGTGCGGCCTAAGGCGGGCACTGTCTTCGCTCACTCGGAAGCCGGAATCATGGGTTCGAATCCCACTCAGGTCATGGATGTTTAGTTTGTGTGTGTGCGTTTTTCTGTGTTTGTGTACAGGTAGAGGCCTTGTGACGAGCTGATCACCCGCCCAAGGAGTCCTACCGAATGTCTAAGATCTAGAAAAACCGAAGTGAACGGAGAACTTCATGGAGGTAGGCCTAGGCCCACGGGGGCTGTAGTGCCAAGGAAAAAAAAATACTATGCCATTGGATGAAATTACAGAGAAATGTATGTGTGTATGTGTATGTGTGTAAGGTTTAAGCCATAAAATCCGGCCCTCGCACTGCGGCCTTCAATGATCTATTGTGCTTCCCCTTTGGAGTAACCCATTATTAAACCTACACTTCGAATGAAATGTAGGTCTCTATTTATGGGGCCGTCATAAAAGTCACTTGGTTCCATGAAGAGCTGGCCCAGGTGACGAAATCTTAAGTAAGCTATTGCCTCACAATCACATAGGATATGTATGTGGCTGATTGTCTGCTTGTAGGCACCTTTCCCAGGTTGGGTCATCTGTCAGTCCCTGTTTGAAAAGGTGTCCTTTTAGGTGGCAGTGTCCAAATTACAGAGAAAACGTAGTTAGTTAGTTATTTAGTTAAGTTATTGGAGAGGGTGGGTTTCCCCATTCACTTAGACCTGTAGTGGTCCATTGTGCTTCCCTCTATGATTTCTGCCAGTCTATATCCTACCGGTATTGGTGCTTACCATCAGTCCCGCCCAGCCAGCGAGACCGGCTCTACTAGCTGAGAGGTATCTATAATGCTTCCCCCATCTACCAGAGGTATTAGTGACTGCTGTTGGGCGGGAAACGTCCGCAATTTTGGCTCGGTGACCTCCTTTGGAGGTATGAGGTTCTTTTACGTGCCGTAAAGCTACGACACGGGACCCACGGCTTAAAGTCCCTCCCGGAGGACTTGTTCCCTGAATTTTTCCGCCGTTAAAAATTCGACGACCTCCGCCGGGTATTTGAACCTGCGTACTACGAGTCATGAGGTGGGAACGTTTCCTCTAGACTACGGAGGCCGCTTAGAGAAAACGTAAGTACCAGTACAAACTGCGAGATAGTGCTGTACAGTTACAGTACAGAATAATTGCAAAGTTAATCCCTTAAAATTAGTATATATAGCTTTCATTTCGGCTGCAGACGCAAAAATTGAACCACCATGAACAATTAATAATTTTGATTTTCATGCAGATACCACATGTTTACCGCTTATTGATACGTTAGTTTTTACAAATATTACCGTTTCAAACAAATTGCAGGTTGTCCAGTTTCATGGCCGTCAAGGTCACCTGATCTTTCGTTAAGGAGATTCTTGAAGGACGCCTTGTGCGTGTATTTTTGCCACACGCCGTTAAAGCTCTGATCATACAGCATTAAAGCACTGAAAATATCAGCCATACAGCAATTGAACGAAGGCGTGATCAGCAGGATTCGAGCAAAAACGGAATACGATCGCGACATTACGAAAGGAATTGTGCATACTTGAGAATGGCATATCATCATTTGGGGCACCTTTCGTAGTCCTGTCTTTAAATAAATCAAAGCTGTTAAGTTTTATAAATAGCGCCTGTCCTGTAAACCGATAGTAAGTGGGTGATATTGTGACGTGTATACTCATTGCTAGGCAACGACCCGGTAAATACATTCCCGCGGAAGCATACGATCGCAACAATAGAACGTCCTTTGCTAGGCAACGCATTAGTAAACACGCCTCGTTAAGAATAGAGGATGTGTGTTCTGTGTGGTCATTGCAGAGTGGTTATAAAGAGGTGTTCAGCAGCATAGTGTCTTTGTGAGAAGTTGAGAGAGCTCAGTTGAAGAAATATTCATTGGAGTTAGACGTCGAGAATTGGGTCGAGTTCTGGAGATGCCAGTCGAAGTTGATTGAGAAGACGTGACAAAAAATTAATTAGGCTGTGTAAAGAAGACTGCACATGTGATTTGAAGTTATAGTGAGACTGATAACTCCGTTGCCAGGATACGACTAGTGAAGACTGAGAATCCTAGTGCATGTGTAACCGTGACCTGTAAAGTGTGTAAATCAGCGATAGCGCTGTATAACCTGTAGTCCCGAACTGTGTGAATGTATAAGGTGCAATACAGCCAATCAAAACCCATCTATATTCACCCCTACACGTTGCAATATTTATGAGATAGGACCTCTACCGTTTCGAGCTCTTCACTGAGGTAGGCTACAGATCAAGGGAAAAGGATTTCGAGCCTGCGCAGTGTCCTAATTCCGTCACAGTTTGACCGCAGCTGCATTTGTAACCGGAATACATGAAATCTGCAACCGTAGTGTGCAAGGCGTGAGTTTATTAACTGTCTAAAGAACAGTGGTTACTATGTGTACCACCTGCTTTAACATCTCTTCATTTTTCCCCACAGACTGCATTTATATCTTCGGTATGGTTCTCTCAGAATAAACAGTAGTTATTTATCGGAACAGCATTAACCATCTGGTCTCTGTAATGGAGGCGTAGTAAGTTTCCTGTGTGGTGCAGAATCTGAATGCTTAAATTATTTAAAATAATCCCCGATTCAAAGGGTTAACGTTGAATAATACCGGCTAGTGAGACCTGCTGTGTAAATAATTCCTGTGCCGCCGTTGAATGAGATACTGTCATCACAGAGACAGTGACTAGGTAATTCCCACAGCCGTGCCCACACGGGAACAATAAGGAAACAGTCGAGAGGATTGGGCTTGTTTTTCTGTTTGAACAGTGCGCGGGAGGGCCCCAGACGCCTCCTCCTGTGTTTGTGTTTCCGTAAACTAAAGAATCAGCCCCCCACAGGGACCTAAAAGAAGGGAGGGCTTTAGACTCCTTTATGTTTCATTTGAAAATCACATAATAGATTTCGATGGTTATAGCCCGCGCCATAGCTTAAGCGGTTAGTCGTTGGCTTCCCACCGCGGCCGCCCGGGTTCGAGCCCGGGGCTGATCGAGTGGGATTTGTGGTGGACAAAGTGGCGCTGGGGCAGGCTTTCTCAGAGTACTTCGGTTTTCCATGCCAATCTTCATTCCACCAAATACTCCATTATAATCACCCGGGGCAGCTAAGGCCAAACAGTGGCCGGCGTGGCGAGTGGACCCAGCTGGTCTCCACCCTCCCACTAAGCGAATAAGAAAATGACTTTCGATTTGAATGAATCTATAACCCATTGATGCCTATGCAAAATTGGGAGTGTGTCATCACATATTACTTGCAGTTTGTGTTGTTTCTTTAACTGGTTTTGTCATCAGTTTGTTTTAGGACTAGTTGGACATCATGGTCACTAAGAAATATAAAATGTCAAGGAACGCATCTGATAAATAAATTGTCTTTGTGATTTTGCTGTAACCTGAAGTACACCTTTCCACGCATTTCGCTTTGCACCACAGTATGCAATCAGGGAATTCCGAAAAAAGTTAGAAGTACATGAAACTGGAAAGCCGAAATCACGGCAGTGTTTAGTTATTAGCAGGGCCCGGATTTTGATGACGTATCGTCTTTGCTTCCTTGTATCCTATGCGATGCTCTTAAATATATAAATCTCGGATATGAGCTGCTGGTTACAGAAATGTAAATTTTATATGTATTTTTTTGTCATTTTTAGGTATAAGGTCATTTTTTCATTTTGGGGATAATTTTTGGTAAATTTTTGGACTTTTAAGGGTATTTCTTGTCATTTTTGGCCAATTTAGGGAATTTTTCTTCATATTTTTTCTGAAATGTGAATAACATCGAAGCGAAGTGTTCTTTCTGTTCTCCTTTAGGTCATTTTTCTGGATTTTTTTCGGTAATTTTTTAAATATTTTCAGGTCATCAAAATCCGGGGCCCTGGTTATTAGAGAAAAATACGAATATCATAAAATCACGGACACTATTTCACATTCCAGTAAAATTTTAAGTAGAGATAAGTGGAACTACTGGTAGAGGATGGCCAGAATCCAGCAGCGACAGGTTCCCATTGGAATTGCATGAAAATCCATTTAATTGGTTTGTCTTTAGTACTCAAATCCTAAGAAAATTACGGAAAACACTATAAATATGTAATTTTTCATAATTGAATTTTGTCCTAATAAAAATAAGGGGACCCTTGTGAATGCAGTTATGATGTTCAGATCCCGTAAAAGGCGGAGGAATTCAGTGTAGCTGAGCGACTGTTAGCTTCTTAAGGAAGGCGCGCATGGAGACAGTTTTATGTTCTGATGGTTACACAACACACTACAAATTTTCAACCTTGATAACAAGTATGGTATTTCTGACTGAATCAGGTAAAATGATCACAGAAATTACAGTCAGAATGTAACATGCACGGTTTTGTGTTTTTACCCTAGATATGGAACGCACATACCGGTTAGGCCTGTTGCCCAATTTCAGATAATGATGTTACTAAAATTAGAGTTAACTTTTATTACCTAATAAAACAAAATATTGCCACGAAGTTTATGGCTTCGTGACCAATAATAATGGGTTTGGATTTGATGGTTGGATTTACTGACACCTTCTTTACAATATCTCACTCTTTCTTTCTTTCTTTCTTTTTGGTGGGGGGGGGGTAGAGTCCAACTGGGTCCACTCGGCACGGCGGCCACTGATTGGCCTATTGTAGCCTGCCCCGGGTGATTATGATGATGGAGAATTTGGTGGAATGAAGATTGACAGAGGAAACCGAAGTACTCGGAGAAAACCCGCCCCAGCGCCACTTTGTCCGCCACAAATCCCACTTGTCCAGACCCGGGATCAAACCCGGGCAGTCGCAATGGGAAGCCAGCGACTAACCGCTTGAGCTATATATCTCTTAATCACAACCAGCTACAACAGCTCACAATCAGTGACTGCCTAAGTCTCGCTCCATTCTCGCTGGATTACGAGTGTCTTCTCTTTTACTCTGACTGACTGTTCCGATTTACGAAGGACGAACGGCCCCTTTTATAGCCTCGCGTATCCTAGGAAGTGTTTGCTGAATGTTTGTTTACACGGAGACTTGTTTTATACCGAGCTGGTCTCTGGGAATCCACCTCAGTGGAAATGTATTTTGTACTAAGTTGTTTCCTAGCAACGGCCTACATGTCACAGTATTTTCATATTATTGTTGACAGAAGAATAACTATAAAAACACTGAGAAGAAATGCAAAAGTTAGAAAAATAAACGCGCCCTTTTAACCTACACTTCATTTCACGAGACTGCGACGCGATGCGAAAACATTATGTCCCGGTTTCGTATCAGCATGTCAGAATTGACTTACGCAGTTCGACATTAGCAAACCCCTGTTGAGGCACTGCGCAGGCGTGATTGAGGCTGAGCTAGATATCGTGCCGAGATCGGAAACTTGTATCTCCCGAATTCTCAGTTTCATTCCGTCTGGATTGCTTTGTAAGAGGACTGGCATACACTTGTGCCACTTCTCCACATACAGTATTTTCACTTTCCCCTCGCTATGTGTTTACTTTGTCAGTTAGAACTAATACAGATTTATGTAAGATTTGATGTTTTCACGGCGGTGACTATGAAGAAAGCAGTCTTCTGGGATGTGGCACCGTGTAGATGTGGTGTTAACCGACGT
>NW_019738952.1:439019-488449 GCF_002891405.2 Cryptotermes secundus | reverse complement strand
TTTCACAAAACTTTACGACCAAGTGGTATGACTGGACCTTTCTTGGTCAGTAAGTGTATTTTGTTTCTGCATCCTGCTGATCAATTCTTAGGATATTTATTGACGGAGCAAGTTGGTTTAGCGGTAACGTTCACATGGGAGCGTAATGGTAAGGTCTTTTGACCATCCTAATGTTTAATTTTTCAAAATGTTTGAAGGATTTCCTTGAAATTTGGTGGTATCAGTTCAGTGTAACTTCTGCTTTACGCGGAGCTCTCGTTGAACTTAACAGTTTCCTCACACTTTGTCTGTGGTTTATTTTACTACGCTGTTAGTGTCTCAGCCCGCAGCGCCTAATATGAGAATGATTGATGAATAATGAATTGAAATAATGTGACAGGAAGCGGTGGTAGCCCAGTGGAGGTACTTCCTTTGCATTTACCTGAAGCGACCTAATAAAACAGCAATAAACTTGGGATATAAGTCTCCCAGTCGAGATTCAAACAGAGTACCTTCCTAATATAAATCTAGAACGTTGCCGCTACACCAGCTCGCTTGGTAAACGCGCCATGTCGCGTGAAAGATTGGTGCACGTCTTAAATATGGAACACGTTAAAATGTACAGTTTATATTTAAATAATTTTATATACATCTATACTGGCACTATAAGCATCTGTGTGTCTTGGCCTTTTCCGCGGTTTCGTAACAGTAAATTTCTCCGTGTCGGGTCGATACCCAACGACCAACACCTAACCTGGAGGACCAGGGACTACACTTCGTCTGACCCTTACCTTTTGATCTGGCTGGCATGGGTGGATTTACCAGGAACTTACGCTCCCGCCAGCATACCTCTCCTGGTCACTGGGACGCGCAGACCTCTCCACAATGCGGTAGTCCTCGAGGAAGCTGTTTGATGTAACAAGAGGTTAACATTAGCATTCACTTTGTAACAATAAATTTATTCTCTTTGCGGTAAACACAAGAACACAAAGGATTTAATTGCAACCATCAGATTTGGACAGTGTGAATACCACAGTAGAGTATGCCTATGTTTGCCACACAATGAGGACGTGCAGGTTGCAGGCTTGACCTCAGTGCGGTGCCCTTTAGGGCTCGAACATTTTATATTATTTTTATAACATATCTGCCTTCTAAAAGAAGTTATTGAAGAAAAGATAGAGGGGCGGATAGAAGTGGCCAGAAGACGAGGAAGAAGTAAGAAGATGCTGGATGACCTTGGGGACAGAAGAGGATATTCTCATTTGAAGGAGAAAGCTCTAGATCGCATTAAGTGGAGGAACTGTTTTGGAAGAGACTGTGGACCTGTCGTCTTGACGGATTACAGATGAACGAATGAATGAATGAATGAATCATCTAACCCTGTGTTCATCGAAGTGTAAGATACAGTAATTTATCTGTAATATAATTATTTATTAGTTTATGTCAACAATGTAAATTTACATTGCGGTTTTCTGTTTTGTACCACCGTTTAGTTTTGTTGTTAGATGCCGTCTTTTCGTTGAACACGCTGTCTTCATATTCAGAACCCAGGTGACTTCAGCCCTGAAGAAAAAGGCAGTATGTTGCTCCAAAATCTTCATATCTGCCTACAACACTGCACGGTGTTACGACCCACAACGCTATAATCTGAACAGTTGCCGCCATGAATATCTGTACTGTAGATTAGCAGAGTCTGAAATGTATTTTTGTACAGTGTTCATGCGTGTCAGGGACGAGAAATCGCAGAAAACTCTTTTGGGTTATTCTGTACTGTTCAAGGTGGAGTAAGCTTTACACTCTCTGCCATTTGTGCACTGTTTATTTTGTTCTCGACGTGTGTAAACTTCGTTTGCTGCAGTCCTCCATTCCACCTTCAGAACAAACATTTTGTGCCCCCCCCCCCAAGATATCCAGAATTCTACACTTCAAATTTTATACATGGTATTTCTTCTTCGTGGGATGAGACTGAGTCCCTTGTACTGCGGCCACTTCTGGCCTAT
Organism: Cryptotermes secundus; assembly: GCF_002891405.2. Classification (NCBI taxonomy): domain Eukaryota; kingdom Metazoa; phylum Arthropoda; class Insecta; order Blattodea; family Kalotermitidae; genus Cryptotermes; species Cryptotermes secundus. Next base: position 486,470 of record NW_019738952.1, on the reverse strand, counting down.
TGTACCAGCCCCGGATGACAGGTGAGGGTGATTGTGAAGCAGTTGGTGGAATGAAGATTGGCAAGGGAAAAGGACGTACTCGGAGAAAATCTACCCCAGCGCCACTTTGTCCACCACAAATCCCACTTTACCAGACCCGGGATCGAACCCGGGCTGCCGCGGTGGGAAGCCAGCGACTAACCGCCTGAGCTGTGGCACGGTCTTTCTACATATTAAAATTTCAGATGAAATTAATGACAATTTTTATGATGTCCTAGTTTTCGTTAATGTTTCTCCTTCCGAGTGTTGTGCGATTCCTCTTGTCGCGTGAAGTGACAGGACTGTGAAAGCAATATGAAACGTCTGTTTACATTTTAAAACAACGTTCTTTGGGGAACAGGAAACTGTTCGAATCCTGAGCTTCTTCATCGGAATTTTCGTCTTTTTTTCATTTCCATTTCTATTGTTAAGCTTCATTCGCACGAAACTCATGAAGTGGTGGATGTTCTGTCTGTCCCTTCGTATGTTACATTTCTGACACTGATGAATGGCTTTCGATTATGTTTTAAGGATTCTATGTTAAGAAGCTGTCCGGCTAATTATATTTTTCTCCCCAACGCTCCGATAACCAATACCTCACATGAACCGCAAGTAAAATTCAGATCTTCTTAATATTTATAAAGTTATTTGGAACATTCTTCCATATGCTAAATGCTTTACGAAATACTCTGTGCCTACCGATAATGGCCGATATACTTAGCGACAGAACTCTTCACTTGCCCGTATTGAACTACTTAACTTGCTGGACTTCCACTACGATTTTATGCGTTATTAAGCGAAATGGTTCATAGAGATAATGTGGAGAATCTGCAGTCCATTATATCGTTGCAATGACCTGTGTACTTTCCAGAATAGGAAACCCTACTACTTTAAAGACGCGCGTAGATATTTTGTTAACAGATGTTTCCGATTAACGTATCGCATCCATCTTAGGGTATGAGAAATCCGAGAGCGATGTACCAGCGTGAGCAAGTGAGACGATACATTCCTCCGAAACGTCTGTTAACAAAATATCTACACGGCGTCACATCCCAGAAGACAGCATTCTTCATAGTCACCGCAGTGAAAACCTCAAATCTTACACGTGCCTATTTCTGATATCTTGGTTCCTGCATTTATGTTTAAATACAAGGGAAACGGAATGTAACAGCCTGTTTTTTTTATTTACTTTTCCAGCAGTAAACCTACATTACGTTCGTTTCTGCGGTATAAGTTAAGTAATAAGGTAAGCCAAACGTAGAACCATATAGGGCCTATGCATTTGCTCTACAGCAAACGGATATCGAGACTGGTAGAGGAATGCATGTTCGAAAGGTTTGTGTTTATAAAAGTCAGCCAATATCACGGAAGCTGGGGTAGTTACTCTAGCGGCTGAGGCTGGGGACTTCATAACCGTGGAATCAGGAAATGATTCCCGAAAGGGCAAGACGTTTTTCATGTTTCCATTGCTTCCGGAGCGGCACTGGGGCGTCTGCAGCTTCTGTGGAGGTTACGGGAGACACTTTCCCCCGGGATAAAGTGGTCGAGATGTGAAGCTTAGTTAAAACTGCATAAAGCCAGCCTTTACTGTCCTATCCGTCTCCATGGCGCGGCGCTTAATTACGCTCAGGGACAACTTTTACTTTTATACCTTGACCACTTCTGCGTGCTTCTTTCTTCTGTGACATCAGAACCCTTTAAAATGAAGGTGGTTACTGTATACCACTTGCTTTAACATTAAGGAACTGCGTGATTGTCCATAGAGTGTGCTTCATGTGATTCTCGGAATAAACAGGGATAAAAATGGAAGGGTGACAGTCTTTGGTTGGACATTGTACTGTATGAGTAATCCAAAACAGTGATTCTCAACCTTTGTGAGACCGCGGCCTGGCGGTTCAGAAGCACTGGTCTAATGCACACGTCTTATTTTACACCCTGTAGTTTAGGAGCCTCGTTAGTCCCAGTCTTCATTTAGTTCCTGTTAGCTAACTCGTTAGAGCAGAGTTCTACTTGAGAAGCTGGTAGTGGCCTCGCCTTTTATGCAACCCGAACGGTCATTTCCGTGTTTATATCAGACCCAATCTTCAGCCAGCTGAATCCTGGCAACACAGACACGCAGTTTCTTGGGTACCACAAATAACAACCCTCCTTTGCATGCCTAGGGACAGTGAGCAACCTGCCTGAAGCGATGTACCGCTTCTGACATATTCGGAAGGTGGCCGTTTCGCACATCGGCTGGGACATAATTATCCTAATTTTGTTTACGTAGTTTTCCTAGGTTCCTATAGGTAAATGTCGGGATAGTACTTCGAATTGTGCCACGAGAGATTCCTTCCGCGTGTTTCCAATTAGGTCACTGTTAAGCAAACGCTCTACGCTGTTAGTCTGATCTGTTGCGTTCACAGTTGCTGCGCGGTGTAAGGCGTGTATAAGGCCTTCTGTCCTAGTCCTGGGTCCCAGTCCCACGCTGGGTAAGGATGTAGGTCTGCATCTTACATATGTGTTGTTTTGTGCTATCTAGATAGAGGGCTTGCGACGGACCAATCCCCCGTCAAGGGAACCCTAAAGGTTTTCTGTAAAACAAGAGTGTGAAATCGAGAAAATGAAAGGCCTTGGAGCACATTGGTCAGTAGTGCTACACATGAAGAAGTCTGAGTTACTGACAGCTGGAATAAATCATAAATAAAAAGCCTAATAAATGTACATTTAGATCTGGCAAGTCGTCGCGTCCGTTCAGGTTTCCACAAACGCGTTTCTCATCCTTCAAGAGTGTTCATTGACCCCTGCATCAAATGCTGCTTGATTTGATGCATGGGTCAAATTCCGCATTAAAATTTCGGCGACGGTGCGAAGTTTTTTGGGCTACATTCAACATAGTGGGAATCTATAGTAGTAGAATTTTTGTTATTGTTATTAACCTGTTTCCCAGCTGATGATATCATGTCAATGTCAGAGTTGCCGTCCGTAGGTTTTCATGAAGCTTGGTTTGAATTTCGTGCTTGTAAATGCCACCTTGCCGATCATAGTGGCCCTGTTGTCTAAGGCATGAAATGTCAGACCGTTCAGGCACTGGGATCGTGGGTTCGAATTCCACTTGAAGCATGGATGTCTGTGTGCGTTTATTTTGTTTGTGCTGTCCTGTGTGCAGGTAGCGGGCTTGAGACGGGCTGATCCCCCGTCCAAGGAGTCCCACCTACTGTGTGAAGGATCAAGAAACTGAAAAAGTGGCCCAACAGAGCTGTAGGGCCATAGACAGATAGATAACACTTTACTTTGTATTTTGGGGCCAATTGTGTGAACTTCTGAGGTGACGGTCCTGAAGTTTGACGGCTAGAGATCGCCGGCAGATATACAGATTTTGTTAAGATATGTTTTTGTAGAATATAAAACGACATGACGGTCGTGTGAAATTATTTTTAGCTTCCTGTTCGGTGGCAGTATCTATTGATTCATTGGAGCTAGTTATCTGAAATTGTGTGTGAGAACAGATGACAAACGTACAGGCGAAAGATGTGATTATATTTTGTGTGTTTACAAGTACGAACGTTTTAACATCGTGAACGTTCAGGGTTATCTGTGGCAAATGAAACGCGGATTATACCCGAAAGCGTTGAAGACATGCAGAATAAACGAATTGTGTGACAGTTTGTAGTAGTTTCATTTGGAGTGAAGCATTTGAAAGAAAGGAGGCGTAACCAGCTCTTTCCCTGACGTTCTCCGTACCATTTTACCTGAACAGAGAAGATTACGTAACGAGGAATCTCAGTGTTTATTTCTTTTGTATTTTTTGCTCGGTATTGTTAGGACGGTTAATTGAGGGCAGCTGAAGTAGGTTAGACTCTAAACAAGAACGTGGGAAGTAAGCAAAAAGCAGAGGATGTCTGAATGTGAAACCTCGTGAGAGGAAACTGAAGCTACGTTTGAGTTTTAAAAATTGTCTTACATAAGAAATAAATTGTGGTCAGAACTGGATTGAAGTGGCTCGAGGTAGGGTCAGTGGCACAGCTTTTTCGTTTCTGTTCTTTTCGCATGAGAGCCCTCCATGGCAACCATTTTAGCTGCATACAGTTCGTCATCGACGTCTTGGTCATTATATTTACACGTGTATTTCGTTTTCCGGCGCGCACACATTCTAAGGACTCGCTTGCCCGTTTCTCTTCTTCTGGAGTTAGAATTTGCGTACTTAACGTTGTCTTCTTTGGGGTCCTTCAGTTGTTTCCTAAGGAAATAAAGACATATGCCTTTCCCTCATATAACTTTTGTACCAGATGACTCTACATTAAATTTAGCGTTGTGTGCAACCGCTGTTGTGGGTGTTAGGCGCCCTGAAGAATGTTCGCACTTGTTCATTTCCGGCAGTCAGTAACACTACCACCGTGGCAGTGCGACACTAATGTGGATTCCAAAAATTGATATGCGGTACGAGATCGTGGAAAATTTAGAGCCTTATACTTTTTCAATGCAATATTTCGTACAGTGTTAAAAACAGTAACATGGCAACAACGCGAAATTCATGTTTGGCTTTCGGTTTGGTTGCGATGACTAAAAGACCGCACGAAATTTTGTACGTAGCTACTCCTAAATTGTAAACGCATATGTATGAAATAGTTTTGTGATAATAATTAGAGACGTAACGGTGGTATTTTCTTTAGATATCTAACACAGCTGACGTGGTAAGAATATGTAAACTTATTAGTGGCTGTCGTGCGGAAAAATATGTCTCTGAATTATATAAGTATTCATTGATTCTGTCTGTCATTGATCCGTTTAAACGAAGCAGGTATGAGAACTAGATCCACCGCGTACAGGGTAGGATGAGATAGCGAAATTTTTTGAATACGGCAGTGAACCATTGGGTTCTGTTATCGAGCTGATCGGCTTTGAATTGCTCGAGGAACACCCTACACACCGCACACCGTAGTTCGTTATAGGTGGCGTCGACCTCTGTGGCCGTGATAAAAATGTAAAATTGTCCCCATGATTAACTAATTAAGCAATACGCCATGAGGACGTATGGGGGAGTGGATGTATAGATCCACGTTTTCTTGATATCGGCACTAGTTGGAGGTGAGTGGTCAGTTTCACTCCTCGGCCGTTTTACCCCAGGTACCCATTGAATAGGAGACTGGGTAGTTCCCAGAGCCGGTCCGGACGACATGGAGAAGAGAAAATTATTGACCCTACCGGGACTCAAAATTCAACTCCTGGGTCGTCCAGCTCGTAGCCAGTCGCTACACAGACTGCGCATCCCGGCTCCTCTTGTTACTCTTGATAGGCCAATATTAAGTAGTATTTTTTATTGCTAGTGGGGTGGGACTAAGTCCCCTGTACTGCGGCCACTTCCTGCCTATTATACCGGCTCCAGATGATAGGTGATTGTGATTGTAGAGCAGTTGGTGGAATGCAGATTGGCAGGGGAAACCGAAGTACTCGGAGAAAACCTGCCCCAGCGCCACTTTCTCCACCACAAATCGCACTTGACCAGACCCGGGACCGAACCCGGGCCGCCGTGATGGGAAGCCAGCGACTAACCGCTTGAGCTTTAGCGCGCCCCAATATTAAGTAAGTAACGTTTCAAGAGTCTGCTCGTGCCTCTAATAAAATACTCTGCATTTCCGTAACAAATATCGCCTGTGTGTTTGTTTTGAGAGCCAGAGGACCCCAACAAACTCTGAGGATGGGCAGTGTGTTGCTTAGCATTGAACTATATTGGCTTCCGACTGCAAGACTAGGACCACAACTTTGCAGTTACTTTATTGGAATCTTAGAGATTCTCTTGCGATGCGTCAGTTCTGCATAATTAACTTCACAATTCTCACGGCGTCGGACGGTAGCTGAAGACGCACACATGCGTTTCTAAAGATAGTCTTCTATTACCTACAGTTTGTAAGCATGGCTTTATGTTCCTTGGGCATAAAAACTAATATTTACTGAGCTGGTCAATATGTTCTCTGGTCTACAGTAACAAAGGGCTCACAGCCATGCTCTAAACACACCGCAACCAGAGTTCACCAGTGTGCTTACAGAATGCCGCCACTGCTGCTTATCCGTATGCAGTCCACGCGTGGTCACATTGCCTCAACACATACTACTACATACTATCACTATCGTCTTCTCATTTCAAGTACTTCAGTCTACATGTTGAAGCCAAAACGACTACTGATTAATAGTTATAAAACTTAAAGATCGCTTCCATGCGAACTTCAGCTATTTGTACTACGTAGAGAAGTAAAAATATCGCTGTAACAGGCCTTCGAGGCCCATAGGGTTGTGAGACGTCGAGTCTTCCACATTTTCTACGCAGTCGGCTCTCAGAAAGCGGTGAGGTCAGCCTTACGCTCCGGCCGCCCTTTACCCCCCAGGAAGATTCCTGGTACCCATTTCTATTAGAGGCTGAGTCGACCCCAGGGCCATAGTGCGGCTGGAAGAATTAGGTAAATTGAAAAAAATTCCGGTGACCTCAACTGGAATTGAACCCGCGACCTTGCGGCTTTTGGCATAGTGCTTCAACCAACTTCTGTAGTGCGTGCCTCCATTTTTAGTACTTATTCGGCCTATGTTAAAGTTGTAGGAAATATTTTCTGTGGTTCGGACCGTTACAATGTTTATAATTGTATATATAAAAATGTATTGTGTAGAATGTGTATTTACATTTATGATCTACGTACAGAACTTTAATATGGTAGCCACTCACAGTTCATTGTCATCCTCAAGCTAAATGCAGTTTTTCATAGAATTTTCTTCGCGAGTTTAGCATTCCACCATAGCAGTTAGGAATTAAATGTCTGGACCCTACGTAAAAGAAAAACTTCGAATATCCACAACGTATTTTTTGGAACTGGTATAGAATACGGACGAACATTTTATGTGTTTCATATGTAGAAACGTATTGTGAGTAGGAGAGGAAGAGATAATACTTATTCGAAGAATTTTGCGTCCTTTTTTCTTCTGTCTCTTCACGTGTGGTGAAATTGTCCTTACGCCGCTGTCGCGGTGAAGAGATCTGCCCTATCTTATAAACAAGGCAAGTCTAAAGTAATCCGAAAGACTGAACCGGTGTTTGTAGGATGATGATGCTGCAGCTGCTATAAACTTTGCTGTTGCTGGACTCTGCGGTCCGGACGGTTGCGTGATGTGCCTGGCTGACGTGAGTGGCATTTCATAGCTTTGGGTTATTAACAGAAGGATGCTATTTACAGAACTGATTATGAAAACATGGTGATCTCGGCGTGTAAGCGAGAAGTAACAATATTACACACACATTTCGGCTCAAGAGTAACAGGATACCATCCGCTATTTTGGAATCTTTCTGGAAGTGAGGTGGAGTTACCAGTGTTTCGAGCCAGGTGGTTTGCAGAACTGCTTTCGTAGTGTACACTGTGTTAATTGCGTGAGAATGTTTTGGTCAGTATGACAGGTATAGAGTATATCTATATATCTGGCCGTCTGTGTGTGGCTCTGCAGAAGTTTGTTGGGACCTTGGCCGCTTTTTCAGTTTCTTGATCTTTCATACAGTCGGTAGGACTCCCTGGACGGGGGATCAGCCCGTCGCAAGGCCACTACCTGCACACAGACAGCAGAGACATAAAATAAACGCACACAGATATTCATGCCTCGAATGGATTCGAACCCACATTCCCAGTGTTTGAGCGGGCGAAGACGGATGACCACTGCGATCGAACAGAGTATACCCTAGACGCTGAGAGTTTGTAAGGCTTACCATGACCGTCACATCGCTGCAGCACGAAGGAAGTAAGGAAGGAATGCCAGAAAAACAGGTTTGTTATGATGACTTAGCACACTTTCAACTGCTGCTTTAGAACGTCGCCTTTATTTAACTTTGTACACGTCAAATAACGTGTAGGTTACTTATGTATTTTATAGGGAAGTGCGGGCTTATGGTGTCATTTTGTCGGTGTGTTTATTCCCTCTAATTAACTTTTGAAACACTTCACTGATCTACATTTAATCTCATGCGAATGTCGCAGTGCTTGATCCCACCCAGCCTCAGGGTTGTGCTTGTTAATATTCTTCAGGCAGACGTACCCCAACATGGCGACTGTTTGAATTTCTTAGTGGAAGCAACAGTAGCGCCACATGACATAAGCTACACCCCGTAATACCTGGACTGTCGACTGTAAGAAGTATCGTGGTAGTGGTTGCACTGTATTGTGGTAGGCAAGGCCACACGCTGTAACTAAGGCCGTACAAACCTTATATCATTGCACTCTGCCAAGTAGGCTGTGTATTCTGTCGAACATATCCAGCATGCGGGCAGTAATGTCCAGGTATGTTGCGTTGTAGTGTGTTTTCGGGGGGGGGGCTACGCTAACGTTTCTTAAAACTGTGATATCGGTACATAGAGATATCAAGCAACTTGCCAGGATCGTAATTTGCGGCATTCCAGCTGCAAACTGCTAATTTTGGGAGTTATTTATATTTTGCTTCGATTCAAAATAAGGTTTTACGCATGTTTCCCATATGTTCCACTTATCAGAGGCTGGTTATTAGGTTTCCCAACAAAATTATTTTTACAGGATGAGGTTGTTAGCCTCATGCCCAATCCCCAACTTGGAGGACCAGGGTATCTCTCTTAGTCTGCAATCTACCCTTTGACATTTCCGGCATGGGTCACCCTACCGGTAGTTAAGCTACCGCCGGCATAGCTCTCCAGGTCACAGAGTCACGCAAGCCCCACCACCACGACAAGGTGAAGACACCTTTGGGGGTATACTGATACGCTACATAACAGGAAACTGGCATCAGAATGCAGTCTAGTTAAAATTGAAGGAGTACAACGGAGTACAGTGGAGTAGTGAAACGGGAGTGTCGAGTCGGAAGAAGATGACAGTGCCAGATCTGTGAACTGTTGTAATCAGTTGTATAAAGGTCCAGTAAAGTCGGATCATCAAATCCAAAACCCGTCTTATTAGCCACACAGACCCCGGATACGTGACAGTATTGTAGTTTTAAAAAGTCTGCATTTAAATATCAATTTAAATATAGTAGTACTTGAGGTCGCCATATTAGGTTTTGTATGGAAATAGGTCATAAACATAACCCAAAAAATCTGTATGAAATTCCTTTTATTTTTTATTTGTTTCATTCTGGTCCGTCACACTAACAATTACAAATATGAATCACTCCGTCCAATGTGACCTGTAAGTTTATTACTACATGAAAAACTTAACATCCTTACATGTTTCGGTCTCTGCGGACCATCTTCAGAGGGTAAACTTCACTACAAATAGGAAACCACCTTCACATAAGTTGTTTAGACATAAAGTACGTACACTTATATGTTACAATGCATAGTACACAAAATATAACATTTCACAAACAGCTGTTTCCTGGGAATGCAAGTTTTTAAAAATTATTTAAAATTTCTTGATGCTAATTAAAAATTTTTGCATTTTCAATAATTTTTAATTAGCATCAAGAAATTTTAAATAATTTTTAAAAACTTGCATTCCCAGGAAACAGCTGTTTGTGAAATGTTATATTTTGTGTACTATGCATTGTAACATATAAGTGTACGTACTTTATGTCTAAACAACTTATGTGAAGGTGGTTTCCTATTTGTAGTGAAGTTTACCCTCTGAAGATGGTCCGCAGAGACCGAAACATGTAAGGGTGTTAAGTTTTTCATGTAGTAATAAACTTACAGGTCACATTGGACGGAGTGATTCATATTTGTTCCTTTTACTTATTAGGAACTGCAGACGTGACGGTTGGCACCGCGGAAGATGTTTCCGGCAACGTTAACTTGGCCGGGATATGTAGACTATTGGCTGAAGTTACGCACGGAACGGAATTCTTAATCTTTACAGTTTGTATTCAGTAGCTCCTGCTGGCTTCAGCATGTGGACTGAAGTATTTGAAATGGAAGGACAACATTAGAATGGACTTCTGTGTTGTAAATACATGAATAGACTTAACTGGCTCAGGATGAGCTCCACTGGCGACGTGGTGAGTTCTTCGGTTTTGTAGTAGACTGCACTGAACATAAATGTCCATGCCCAGGTAAGACAGTGTCACGTTCGCCAACTGTGGTGAATAAAATACCGTCTTCAGGTCTCGTGCGGCGCCGGGTGATCTGTGGAGCTAATTATGTACAACTTAACGCATCGTGAAAAGAATTCAGAAGAGAGCCATAAGCAAACTGCAAAGTCGCGAGCCTAGTCTTGCAGTGGGACGCCGAACACGGCTGTGGGGACTCGGTCCTGCGTGGTTCAGTGCTAAGCCACACACCGCCCGTCCGCAGAATTTATTTCTGCGGTTAGTTTGGTTCTTAAAACATGATTGTTTTCTTAAACATTCTTAACCTTATGACCTTTATAACGTGGATGCATTGTATTTTCATGGATGTTATAACCGACTTTTAAAACAGTATTTATTCATTATTACCCTACGAACAGTTCAGAGCCCTCACTGCCACAGAGACGAGGCAACCCTTAACGAACTGCAGTGTGCAGGGTTTTCTTCAGTGTCCAGAGTCGAACAGCTGCATAAGATATTGCGAGCTGCAGTGGACCCAAATGTTTATTACCGTACTTACAAAAGTTCATCATCCTCTCCTACCATGGACCAGCTGGATCATGTTCTTATATTTACAGCACACTCTCTGAGATCAGTTTTAATATTGTCGCGTATTTTGGATTGGATGTTTGGATTTATTGACACCTTATACACTCAACTCGTAACTACAAGTGATACAGAGCTATCGCTGATCTAGACACTTAACAAGTCATTAGGATACGCTTAAGTCTTCTCAGTCTCCACTAGTCATATCCTGGCAACAGATTTATAACAGTGGAACTGTCACTGCAGCACACTATGAAGTATTATTTGTTACGCCCTAATTCNCGTACTTACAAAAGTTCATCATCCTCTCCTACCATGGACCAGCTGGATCATGTTCTCAATTTTCCGCTGCTACTGCCAGATTCGGAGAATCTCAATTCTAATTCTAGCTACTTAAGATCCTCGGAGCGGACTCACAGAAAACACCGTCTCTCAGCAATAGTTCCATTGTTGGGCCCTGTCCCGGAAACGTGTTTACCTAGCAGTGGACGTCTCATTTGACTTCACTATTCCGGCTTTCGGGCGTCATGTCACAATATTATCCATCCATCTGCTCGTAGTTTTCGTAAGTTCCATCTTCATAATGACGTTTTGCGATCACATTTCGTTTTGTATTTCGTATTTGACTTCCCCTGTTCCTTGATTGCCAGAAACATATTCGGATTAACAGTTCAAATAGTGATGCACCCGAAATGGCACACCATAATGTTTCGTTTTCACACTCGGGAGCTGCTCCGTGAAATTGAGGGATCCGTTCGCATAGTTGGACAGCTCGATACGCCGGCCTTGGAGTATGAATTCGACACGGAGCTTGTCAACCGGTTTAACAAACAGACTGGGCTATTGATAATAGGTGTGACGTATATACTCGTCCTGTCCTCTACCGAACGTTGCAACAACTTCTTTTGTCGGAGTTGTTACGCAATCGATGATATAACAAGAATAAAACACGAACAGCATAAGGACTTGCTTACTTTACGACTGCTGTTTGCTTATTTTACTTGTCAGTAAAAATATCTCAGCTTTTTGTTTATTGCAGGAAAAAAACACTGCCTCTATTTCTACCTCAGCTGCCAACGTTAAGATTACTGAAACTTAGATGTAGGCCTGTTTCAGATTGCGCGATTTGTGGCGGGTTCGCAGCGGAAAGTTAACAAAAAATGCGCCTAGTAGCTTCGTGTTATCAGTCCCGTGTAAAAACTAAAAAGCCGCCGAACGGATTTTCATGAAAATTGATATTTGTGAGTTTTATTAAAATTAGTGTACACATTCAAATTCTGAATGCATGTGGAAGATCTGAGGTAGGCATTTAGACGAAAGTGACTGGTCAGCTTNCTTCTTAACTTTGTGTTGAACATATTTAGTGTGAAAAGTTGCAAGTGAACTGACGTTTCGGAGGCGGTAGGTTCTTTCGAAATCTTAGTTTGAGTTTTACCGAACTACACAGCTTTATATTCCGGAAGACAATATTTTTCGTAGCCACTGCGAGACCCTCCGAGTCAGCAATCTCTTCTTGTGTTGGCGGTCACATATGGACGGTTTCCTTCGAAATTTCAAGCCCGTTTCTGTAAAATTGAACGTAATCAGAATCTGTAATGCTTTCATCGAAATGTCTCCCGAGGTTTTGCAATTATAAATCTATATCCCCTGTTTTCCTGACCAGCGTTTGAAGGAAAGTAGGCGGCATGCTGTTCCCGGAACGTACATTTGATATTACTAAAAACGGAGGTTGGATGAGGATAAATGTGTGAGTATGCTGAAAGCTGTCGGGCTAGCCAAATGTAGCACGGTGATGGTGACCATATGCCACGTATACTAAATGAACTACATGGTAAATATATGCACAGGCAAATCCGAGAGGTTAGTGGTCAAGTCACGAATGTTTTCATGTAACAGTAGAAAATATTCTGCTTGATGTCGCACAAATAAATATTGTAATGAACGGTTAATATTTTTTCGGTTATGTATAGCTTTTTTTATTGCTAGTGAGTGGGACTAAGTCCCTTATACTGCGGCCACTTCTGCCCTATTGTACCCGCCCCAGATGATAGGTGAGGGTGATAGTGGAGCAATTGGTGGAATGAAGATTGGCAGGGGAAACCGAAGTACTCGGAGAAAACCTGCCCCAGCGCCACTTTGTCTACCACAGATCGCACTTGACCAGACCCGGATTCGTACCCTGGCCGCCGCGGTGGGAAGCCAGCGACTAACCGCTTGAGCTATGGCGCGGTCCTATGTAATGCTCGCCCTACCCATATTCACTCTGAAGATGGAGACAGCGTGCCCCTCCGTAACGTTGATACATCCACGTACAAGACTACACGTTGTTACAACCCAGAAGACCCACTGTCTGTAGTGAAAACATTTATCGCAGTCTTCCGTCTCCCCAGTATTGTTTATCTTCCCTCCCCCCTTGCGCAGATAAAGACCTCCATAACTAAACAGGACTGTCCTGTCCCATTGCTTAATACGACTTAAGTCATAGGTTGAGTTTTTTCGCATGTCGTTGCAGCAGTTCCTGATAATTACATAAAATATGTTAGCAAGTTATGCGGATCCCTGTTACAGTAGTTTTCTTTATTAATGGCATGAAAGCGAAGCTCTTAATATTGTTTATGTCTGAGTTGGCAGTTAACATCAGCATTTTTCCAGTCACCTTTAATGAGACCCGGAAATTATTAGAAAATTATAGGTAATTACTAACACGTGGATCTGGCCGCGCCATAGCTCAAGCGGTTAGTCGCTGGCTTCCCACCGCGGCGGCCCGGGCTCGATACCGGGTCTGGTCGAGTGGGATTTGTGGTGGACAAAGTGGCGTTGGGGCGGGTTTTTGTCCGAGTACTTCGGTTTCCCCTGCCAATCTTCATTCCACCAAGTTCTCCATCATCATAATCACCCGGGGCAGGCTACAGTAGGCCTGTCAGTGGCCGCCGTGCCGAGTGGACCCAGTTGGACTGCACCCCCCACCATGCGAATTGAAAAAAAGCACGTCGATTTTGTTGCTTGTTTGGAATATTGTCGAGACGGAACAGGCAAATCAAGCGACTACACTTTGCCGCCCATTTCACGGAGCTTTTTTTCAATGAAAATTAATTTATATTGATTCGTGTGGTGACCATTTATTGGCAATAATCAAAACGTGTTATGCAAACAATGTAAATAAAGCTTTTAAGAATTACGTCACCAGTTACATGTTTCGTCACAGTGTTTGGAAATGTGTTTTTAAGTGTGGTGAGATTTAGAGAAAACCGGTTTGTTCCTAATTTTGGAGGGAGGAGTCTCTTTGTTCCCTGGGGCGGTGTCTATGCATGTGCCGACCTTGGTTGTATGTGTATGGGGTGACTCAGTAGTACCGCCGATACACGTGGGACTCGCTGAAAATCAACGAATTTTAATCCCGGCGTTACCGTATTGATATAATTAAAATATTCTTGCACCTTAAGATGTGAAGGTGCCTCTCTCAAGGGTCGTTGTGCCTCAGGTGGTTAATTCCAGGTTTCAGTCCACGGAGTTCCGGGTTTAGTCTCAGGTAGTGCATGCGAGATTTGTGATGGACGATGTCTACTGGGGCATGTTTTTCTCTGAAAACTTTCGTCGTTCCCTGCCAATCATCATTCCACCAGTACCTATACTAATGGCTCCCAAACTGGGCGGTGCCCGTAGAAATGATGGGAATGCTCCGAAACCGAACTTCCAACTGACGAAATTCTGTTGTTACGTACCTTAAAATCAATATAAAACAGTTAGCAGTAATTATGAAGTCCAGATGTCTTGAAAGGGTGACTTAACGAGAATCGAAGTATCAAATCAGAATGCGTTACCTAATTCCAAATATGTTCACCCATCTTTCGCACCGTGTAAGGTATTATTATCATCATCATCNGATTGTTAAATAAACCAATTAACCATCTCTACGGCGTCTTCGGTAACGAAACACGTTACAGTATATACATATTTAAGTCTTCTTTAGATTTATGCTCACTGATTTATTTCTGTCATATTTGTATTGTGTTTAATTATTTTTCTGTGTCTGTATATACTCGTGCTAGCTTTGTAAGTGGCCACTGTGCTGTTAAGTTATTGCACATGAATAAACATGAATTGAATTGAATTATGGCTCTACAGCCCTTTGCTGGGCCTTGGCTTCCTTCTTTTTTTTTCAGTTTCTTGATCCTATACAGTTGGTAGGACTTCTTGGACGCGGGATCAGGCCATCGTAGGGCCTCTACCTACATACAGAAAAACACAAACAGAATAAACGCACACAGACATCCTTGAGTTGAGTGGGATTCGAACCCACTGTCCCAACATTTGAGGTAACCTTAGAGCGCGCGGCCTGTGATAGGCCCATTTTGTAAGTACTGTTAGTCATTTTTACGCTCTCGGTTTGTGTTAGCATAGGCGAAAATAGCATGATTCTCTGGGAGGGCCTTGGGAAAATTGAATGTCAAATGTAATGGGAAATATATGTAATATAAGCACATTTTCTCTTATAGCAATGCCAAAGAATGCTCCCCCCCCCATCTTCGCCAATGAAGATGAATGTAAAGGAGCGTGTGCACGAAGCGTTTTTCGTATAATCAGCGATGGCACCAGAAAAAAAAAGTTTAGGAACCACTGGTCTATATTTATCATCAGAGGTTGCGACACTAGGCCCATCCAAGACTTCAGTATCAACGGACTCACCACAGTTCTACTCCCCCACCCCACACAGAGACATCTACCCCTTGCAAGTAGCCATTGCGATGGGTAGGGGTTGGAGATGAAGCTTCGCTCATTAGAAACCATGAAACTGTAGACTGAACTGGGCGCCATGTAAATTGGGCGCTTTGCGGTCGAAATGTTGAGCATGTTTAGACGAAGCCAGAGCCAGTAACAATGGACAGGAGAAAATTTTATAAAGAGGAGCGTTTTAAAAAGGAGTCGTGCGCCGTACAGATAGGTAGTTAGATTGTTTGTTGAAATCGAGTGCAGTGATATGGAAGCAGACTTGACCCTTACTGAGGTCACTGTTTCGACTTGGGATTGAGCAGCCCGAGAGAAGCGAAATTAACTTTGAAGTCTGTCAACTTAACCACTGTTGTGGCCGCAATTACCAGTGTTGGTTGGCAGGAGTCGTCCCACTTAAGTCCTCTGCAGCAGCTACGATGCCAATGCCAATAAAATGGACGCTTGAGAGGGAGGAGGAAGGAAATGAGTTGAAGGTACGAAAGTTTATATAAAAAATCGAATTTTCAGCTGGCCTTAAACTGTCCTTCATAAATTATACTTCTTGTCTAGTATCGCGCTTGTTTTTGTTGCCACCTCAGAAGTTTGTACTGGCCTCGAGGTGATATTGTTGCTAACGAAACATGTTGAGACCTGCAGTTGCATGTTGTCTCTGATGGGACGGACACAGGTACCGAAGTGAATCCTCTGCCCGTTTTGAACCCTAGTAGTAACTAGACTCCGATAGCTCACCGATGTGACAGGTTAGAGGCTGGATGCTTCCGAGTTCAATTCTCAGCATGAACACTTTACGTAATGACAGTTTGCTTCCATTTCTCTGTCCGAATGTGCTTCAGACATACATATATCGATCCTCGTCTCACGTTTCAGCATTTCGCACTGCGACAGACATCCCTCGCTCTTTTATATGACTACGCTTCCAATGAACTGAAGTTTCCTCCTGAGAATGTGTTTATTGTGTCAGACTGTACATCGGTGAATGGTGATACTGACTAATATGCAAGGAAGCGGTCGTGGCCTGATTTGGGGCACTGTCCCGACATTCACCTGGAAAAACTGAGGAAAACCACGAAGAACCTCAGACTAGTCAATGTTCTGGACGGTATTCGAATCGAGGATCTCCTACATATAAGTTCTACCGCTTGATCCAGACCGTGACCCTGCGAGTCGTAGGAGGCTACGAAAAGGGAAGTCTCAAATCTGAGACAGTAAAATATGGTCCCAAGGGACTCAGACCCGAGGAAGACTGCACTGGCAAGGATCAGCAGCATATACAAAAGGCAGACCCGTCCTCTCGTCAGAGAGGGCGCCCCAGAGAAACAAGCCCGTAACTGTCAAACAGTAATAAATATGGGGCTCGACACCAAAACTTACTGACTGACCGATCAGACTAAATTGATGTCTGAATATTGTGATAGACCTTCGTGTTCACGTCTCCTGTGTAAAGACAGGTATTCAAAGTCGAAGTTTATTACGACCGACGGTCATTCGGCCAGTCCGTCTTGGTGCCCAGCACCCATTTGGGACTTAAGACCGGATTTTGTTTTCTGTCTGTACGGATGTCTCTCTCAGTCTAAATGAAGAACGCATATGGAGAGGATTGAGAGCAACGGCCGAGAGAGGAAATAGCAGTGCTATGGAGAATATTACGTAATGGGGAGGGTCATGCTGTATATTATCCACCAGTATTATTTTCTTTCTCATGGGGTGAGGCAGTCCACTTGTACTGAGGCTAGTTGGCCTACTGCGCCAGCCCCAGGTGATAGATAATGATGATTATGGAGCATTTGGTGGAATTCGAATTGTCAGGGGAAACCGAAGTACTCGGGGAAAACCTGGCCCAGTGCTACTTTGTCCACCACAAATCCCACATGACCTGACTGGCTGGACTACCGAGAGGTCGGAGTTCCAGTCCCGGTAGGGTCAAGAATTTTCTGTTCTCCACACGTCATCCAGACCGGCTCTAGGTTCCACCTAACGTATCCAATGGGTACCGGGAGCTCTTTCCCCGGGGGTAAAGCGGTCGTGGCGTGAAGCTGGCCACTCACCTTCAACTAGTGCCGAGGCTAAGAAAATGTGGACCTGTACATCCACTCCCTCATACGCCTCTATGGTGTAGTGCTTAATTAGTTAAGCACAAGAATAACTTTACCTTCACGTGAAGAGAAGAGACCACTTGGCAAGATCTAGGCATAGATTGGAGGATGATATTGAAATTAATTTTAAAGTAGTGTGTTGTGAGAATGTGGTTGGATCTTGTGAATACGGTAATGAATCTTCGGCTTCAAAAAGAAAGTAATGAAAATAAAAGAAACAAAGGAAAAGGAAAAATGAAAACTACGGAGAATTTCATGACTAGTTGAGCGACTGCGAGTTTCTGAAGAATGACTGCTCGTTGGAGGTTGGCCAACTTATTCATATAAGTTGCTATAAACTCAGGTATTCTTAGGTGCAGTTGGGAATTTGAATGTCGCGAATTACATATCCACCCCAATCTGTTCGGCCTTCCGCTGCGGGAGACATAGGCCCTGTACAGCCGATATATTTGTTAGAAGTGCCTGCACTGTCCTTCTGCCAGATAAAGACTTGAAAACCTTCCGACACGAGTAGGCCTTGCTCCCATGTGAGATCACCCATGTCTCAATCAACATTACGTGACATCAGTAGTTGGTACAGTGCTGTCATATAACTCGTGAAACCGTTGTCACAGTACAATTTAATTGAGTGTGTAATCGGTGAATTGAGCCTTTCTCATCGGTCAGGAACTGGATCAGCGTGTAATTTGTTACGTAATGCACACATGGCAATATCTTCGCCGTGTGTTAGTTCCGTGTTTGTTCTCACAGCAAGCTTGCTACCACGATTCAGGCTCTAGGACGGGTTTGACTGGTTGAGAAAAACTATGTGTTCGTGTACCTCATCGCTTGTGTATGCCTTTGAAGCTACAGCTAAGATTGTTTACTTCTGATTAGCTTAATTATTTATGATACCTGTCTATATAAATGTAATCGTATGTTCGAAGAAAATATTGTCACGTATAAGGGGTTGTTGTGACTAATAATAATTGGTTCTGGATTCGATGATCGGATATTGACACTTCTTCACAATTACAATCAATTATGACAGCTCATAATCAGTGACTGTCTACGACTCGCTGCATTCCTTACTGGACCACGAGCATCTTCTCTTCCACGGTGACGAAATGAACGATGAATCACTGCTCACACATTGAACTGCCTTGAAGAACGTCTGTCTGAGGAATCCTCTATGATGAATCTCGTGCGACTGAATCTCTGGACTGAAAAAACTTCCATGCGGACCGAGTATACGTCACCGAGCAGTTAATTGTCGTCTGTTATTCTGTTGTCACGGGAATGTCTTCGTTAATATTCGTTGCCGCGGAAACATGAATACCAAACCGTTGCTCAGCAATGGACTACCGCTCCCGCTCTTAGACAGTGATCACCGAGCCATTGCCTAGCACTGATTATTCGATCGCAGTATTAACTAGATGGAGTTATTTCCATAAGAAGAGTAGCAGTAGGCAAAATCATTTCTGTTCTCCAGTTTCTTCATAAACTTTTTTTTTTAATTAAAGTGTTACTGGTACAACTGTTCTGATTCCTAATGTACTGCGGTAAACTTGACTATAGGGACATATTTTATAAAGTCAAATGCAATTGGGTTTGTAGCCCTAGGTTGGAAATTTGTCTGTTGTACTGTTTGAGCAGAGCGGCAGTTCGAACTAGGCTCGTCATTATTATGTAAGCATTAATTGATATGATTTTCTTTAGAACAGTCGACTCACAGATGGCGGTGAGGTTTTCAGCCTTACGCGCCTACCGCCCTTACTCCCAGGAAGATTCCTGGTAGTCATTTCTGCTAGAGGGTGAGTCGACCCCAGGCCATAGTGTGGCTGGAAGGATTAGGTCAATTAAAAAAAAGCACCTCATCGGAACTCGAACCCGCGACCTTCCGGCTTGTAGCATAGTGCCTCAACCAATTATGCTACTTTGTGCCCCATTACGCCATGTAGTCTGGTAGAATTTAGTTTTTTTTTTCGGAGTAACATACTGTCTCTGTGTTCAGGGTTGAAAAGCAAGCCAAGCTTGCATGCTGTAGTTGCTCCTTCAAACCTGAAGATGAAGGCAGCACGTTCCTTTACCAGACTACGTGCTATGATATCCCATTCGTAGTCGCCGCTTTGAGAGCCTAAAATTCCCGCATAATATTTCCCCTGTTTCAAATTCCCACAAAGTCTCCTCTCGCTAGTTTCATGCCGTCATTCTTAGTTCGTGAAATGCAACCCAACGTTTGTACAGAGATGAAACATACCCCATTCAGTGTACGCGGAATATTAAGTGTCCCCTTGAACTCGGGTACAGCTAAAATGGATGGCTGGCTGCATAAATTACAGGGTCGTTGCTAAGGCCTGCTTCGTTTTTCTACGAATTCACCGCACGAAACGAAGACGTTTTGTGGACGTAGTGTCACCGTGTCCGTCGGCATGTTTCATCTCCGAAGCTGCAGGAATCTGCACTTGAATTTCATTTTAGTTCATATGAAATAGTATGAGATGGACTAGGCAAGTAGCACTAATGTGAGGAAAGAAGAATTGGCAAAGATAAAAGAGTTCCTCTCCCACTCAGGGCATGGATGTTTAGTTTGTGTACAGGTAGAGACCTTGCGACGAGCTGATCACCCGTCCAAGGAGTCCTACCGTATGTGTAAGATCTAGAAAAACCGAAGTGAACGGAGTTCATGGAGGTAGGCCTAGGCCCACTGGGACTGTAGTGCCAAGGAAGAAAATAGTCCCTCTGCTAATTAATTAAGCGCCACGTCTTGAAAACGTTTGAAGGAGTGGAGGTATAGCTCCACCATTCTCGACCTCGACACTAGATGGAGGTGAGTTCATATTTCCATCTCATTTACACTTTCCGAAGTGGCCCCCTTTGTTCAAGTATACCGACTAATGTTTTCTACGAAAGAGAATTCGTATAAAATGTTAGTATGTACACTTGAAGGAAGAGGCCCACTTCGAGAAGTGTAGATGTGATTCTGATATGAAAGTGTCTTTTAAAAAAAAGGATGTAATGGTTTTGACTGGACTCACCTGCCTCGGAATAGGGTCCAGTGACTGGTTGCTATGGGCACAGTAATGAACTTTCGGGTTTCGTAAGCAGTGGGAATTTCTGGGCTTTTGAGCTCCTCAAGGAGGACCCTTCCCAATTTAAGTTGCTACTAAATCGAATATAATCCGTACTTTAGATCGAAACGAAATCGAGTTTCTTCGTTACGCAAAACAGCGTCGCAGAAGTAATTGGTACGTTACGTAGAATAAAGATCACATTTACTCATAAATGTGGAACATTTATTTTTGGGGGGGGGAATGAGATTGGTAATATCTAGTTAAATCCGGCCTAGAAAACCGAGATTGACGGCCTTGGGGATCCGTTGCGCTGACCACGTGACACCTTCTATCCGCAAAAGTTGGCACTAACTTCGCCTACAAGCGTCGGTAGCTCGGTCGGTATAGTTCGCATGTGGATTACAGGTCACGGAATTTTTTGTTTTTATATTTAATTAAATTCAATTTAATAGACTGTATAGGTCTGTATGTTGTCTCTGCAGTGGTACTGGCTTTACAGAAATAGGTTTGAATCTGAAATAAATTAACATCGAGTTCCGTATGTAAAATTGGAAATGCATTCTGAATTACTGGATTTTATCCATGGTCCGATATTCTAGAGAAGACGTTTCGGAAACTGGACGTGTTTACGTCCTCAAGTGAAGGGGTGTGGGAGGCACCTACTCTATCGGATCGTCTAGAAACAGCTAACCGCAGTTACTGGAGGTCAGATCTTTCAACAGAGGTGTTTCCCTCACCCATTCATCTGAGGACGGAAACACACTTAGTTTCCGAAACGTTGTGTCCTCTAGTTTTTTTTTAAGAATACCGGACAATCGACGACGTGCAAGAGCCCTATAATTCTGAGTGTCAAAAATTATCGTCAGAACCCTTCAGAATGTAGTAGGAAATGCATTGCTTGTTTCTCTGTCGAAAATAAAATACTAATTTCGGAAGGATAATAAAGGTTCAAGTGTTGTCGTAGGCTCGAATAATCCCTGAAATGTATTTCGGCTGCGTACTCTGCTTCAAATTATAATTTCAGTGTGAAGCTGCCGTATTTTTGATACGAGTGGTCAGGTCCTCTCGGCAGAGCATAGCAACACAAAATGGCGGTAATCTAATTGTCACCTCGCTACTCCTGATTCGGCATACCAACGAGCGTTGCACTGAAGCGTCGTAATAGGAGACTTGTAAAGCAAACTCAAGCTGCTAACTCCACTGCGTTAAATTTTGCGGTCGTGGCAACGTTAAAGTGAGTTAATTATGGTTCCACTTTCCGATATGAACATGCTGAAAATATCTTCATGCAGAAGTGAATTAATGAACATCCCTGCAGTTTTGTAATGAAGTAGGTAGTGAGGGTAAAGGTCCCATATTGATTGTTCATCTTTTCAAGAATAAAACTCTAGTTGTAAAATTTGTAAAATATTTGTAAATATTTGTAAAATAATGTTGTCTTATGTGGTATCTTAATCATCTGAGGCCATTTTTTAGACTGCAGTGTTTCTTAGCCATATTTTTATACATTACTCCTTAAAGAGTATATTTCTTAAGTGTCCCAGGTGCCTAAAATTTGCAAACATTTTTCTTCTACCACTACAACACATTTGTTTAAATAATTTAATCGTAGCTGGTTGTTTGGAATAAATTAGACCTCGGCAACTTGCCTTTCTGCTGATATTACTATGGCAGTAATTACAAGAATGTGTTAGTTAAAAGTAAAACATAAATTATGACATTTCAGTTGTGCTCCCATACCCCCCCCCCCCCGGTCCTAACTCGCTTACCCCTGAGTGTACGCTTACCACCGACTGAGAAACAGGATTAGAGAGCCTTACGATTCACATGCAGCAGAGGCACATTTCTGACTTGAAGCGATGACACCGTAGGCTTACATTATTAGGTACCTAGTTCGAATCTCAATCTCTTCTAACTGATATTTTTCTTGGGCTAACGTCATTCGTTCAGTGTCTTATACACAAAATTATTTCCACCTGAATATTCACTGCGTTTCATTCAAGCTACATGTCCATCTCATCGCAGTCTCTCCCACGCTGTTATCAGAAGAACGCGACTTGTGTTACTGACCTTTTTAGAATGTTAAGATTTGAAACATGTGCTGAAGCTGCAACTGTATTTTCGATTATGAATGCTGAAGCACACTTATACTCTGATATCTACGATTCTTGAATAAAAGACGAGATATTAAAATCTTACAAGTTATATGTTCTGTGTGATCAGAGATACTGAAATGAAACCAGCCACGAATGAAGAACAGGTATCTCTGTAATGAAAGTTTTGCCTCGTCTCCCTTATTAATAATTCATTCTGTAAGAATAGAAATGTTGAAAGTACAACTTTTGCATGTTGAGTGCATGCTTTTCCTGATGTTTGGTTTTCGTGTTCTGGAGTGCACTGCGTTTAGTGGAAGAATACATGCAGGGGGTGGACAAAATAATGGGAGAAACTAAGAAATGTTATGTTGGTTACATTGAAAGAACTTCAGTTGGCAGCACTGAATATTCTTTCGTTTGTTCACACTCTGTAGTGCTCATGTCAGTACATTATTGATTATGTTTCGTGACAGTCCGTGTGAAACAGTCGGAAAATGGGAGACTTGTCCGATTTTGAAAGAGGACACTTCGTTTGTGCGCGTTTAGCTGGTACATCTGTGATAAAATCTGTGACATTATTAGGTATATTGAAAGCGACAGTTTCTAAGGTTATGTCGGCATACACGAATCATGAGAAGATAACATCAGCGAAGAGGAACAGTAGGCGAAAATCAGCATTGACAGAGAAATCGACGTACATTGAGGAAGATTGTTTCAGAACAACTGCAGCACAGGTGACAGGACGGCGGAACTGAATATTCAATTTGAAGACCTGTTTCCACACAAACTGTCCGACGCAAGCTTCAGAATTCGAACATTCCCGGTGTATTTAGAAGGTTTATGATAAATCTGTTCACATTATGTCTTCGGAAATATTCTCTTATATGAGTTTGAAATTTTGCTATGGATGACTTTTATTGTATGATGCCTAAGTTAAAACAGTTGTTTTCTTTGACATGCTAATTAGTCTTGACGTACGTGTGTGCAATTTGCGTCACCGTTTATGCACATATCTACCACGTTGCTTAAAAATCTGAATATGTTCACACTTTGGTCTCTGTGTGCGACAGAAGTAATTTTATTACGAAAACTACATGAAATATATGTGGAACTTGTTATCACGACGGAGACTTACTGTATTCTAGGTTGTGACGCCGTGTAGTTTGGTAAATATTGACCAACGTTTCGGAAGAACCTGCGCTACCATCTTCAGGGTACCCTTTAGGATCTTGTTACCGCACCCATCATAAAGTTCCACACGAAAGCCTTGTATTATTAAGAAATATGTGAAGATGACCATCTGTTGCACAAAATTCGTGCCTAGTTTCATGAACACAAATTCACTGTTTCGAGCGATGGTGATACAGGTAACATGAGTCACTTTTACATACAGGTTAGGTGGCATGAAATATACTTCCCGTTAAATATTTATATTGCTGTTCATTTAGCATTGACTGTCAGAATTCGTTATTAATGAGTACACGTATAATTTCCTGCGTTACGAAATATAATTCCAGCTAGAATGTGAATGATGTGTTTGTTCTTCGATTTCCGTAAATCCAGTAGACATTCAAAATATAAAATGCCAATTCTAATTGGCATTTACATTTTAAAACCATTTTAGGCCCGAATACTTCTGTGTTTTTGCATCACGCTCAGTAGCTATGTGATATGTCAGATTTCCACAGGCTAAAACTTCAGGTTCTAGTCTTTGTAATATTGTGGTTTATGATGCTGTGTAATCTGGTGGTTAACATTTGGACGGAAGGCATGATGCGCCAGCTTCACAATATCCTGAAGACGGAGGCAGCATTTGTGTCGATCATTTACCGTCTTACATGCAACACTACGTTTCACAAAACTTATCACCTTTACAAGTTTAAATGTTTTAAAATACACTACATGTTTCGGCCAACATGGCCATCACCAGGTGTTAAAAATATGTTTCATGAGGAAATCGCTGCTGACGCATATGCGGATCCCTCTGATATGTGTGTGTGTTGTGGTTGGTATGTTATGCTCCTCCCTGTTGTGTTTTTCGTTGCTCTTAAACTTGTAAAGTTGATAAGTTTTGTGGAACGTAATGTTGCGCGTAAGACGCAAGTGAAGGGTGCAACAGGGTGCTACAATACAATATTAGGAGGCAGCATCATCCCCTGAAACATCTGTAACCACTTTCCGGACCATACAGTGGCACAACTGTATTTTCCGTGAAGCTCAAACAAAAGCTCACCCTTCAGGACCAATTTAGGCATCTTTAGTTTAAGAATCGTAAGTTTATTGGTAGCCGATCAGTGGCCGCGCGGTTTAAGGCATGAACCGTCTTCGCCCGCTCAAACACTGGGATCCTGGGTTCGATCCCACTTCATGGATATCTATGTGAGTTTGTTCTGTGTTTGTGTTGTTGTGTGTGTAGGTAGCGGCCTTGTAATGGGCTGATCCCCCGTCCAAGGAGTCCTACCTGCTGTGTATAAGATTAAGAAACTGAAGAATCGGTCACGGTCCAAAGGGCTGTAGAGTTATAGAGAGAAAGAGAGAGAGAAGTTTATTGGTGTAGTCGTTAATGGAGTATCAGATCGAAGCCGAAAAGGAAAACTATATTTCGCACCACAGCCATGTTATGATATTCCATTATAAAGTAAATGACATGATTAGAAGCTGGTAATTTTCATTATCATCATCATCATCGTCAGTAATCTGTCAGAAGACAGGTCCACAGTCTCTTCCAAAACAATTCCTCCACTTAATGCGATCTAGAGCTTTCTCCTTCAAATGACAGTATCCTCTTCTGTCCCCAAGGTCATCCAGCATCTTCTTACGTCTTCTTCCTCGTCTTCTTGTCACTTCTATCCGCCCCTCCATCTTTCCTTCAGTAACTTCTTTTAGAAGGCGGTTTCTGCGTAAAACATGACCAATCCAATAACCTTCCGTTTTTATCTATTTATGCGCTTTAAAGATCATAAATTGAACGGTAGCATTATTGTCACATCCTGTGGAACTGATGGGACAGACATGTTGATTTTGTTGTGCGTGGTAAGGAGGTCAATTACAATGGCAGGATTGCATGTTACATTGCATCATAAGAATTCTGGTGAAGAATCGACGAACTGTTTCTGAGCTTTTTAGAGGGAGGCAGAGGTCTGTGCTGATGGTTATGTCGCTTTTCTGAGAAAGTAAGGATAGGAAACTAAAATGGTTTGCTCAGAACCGGTAGTGTTTATTATGAGGTGCTGTGTTTAGAAACAGTGTTAACAGGAATACGTACAATAAGCGTAAGGTTACCTTAAGATTTCTTTGGTGGAAGCAAATGTATTGTCTGTGCCATATATTCTCTTTTCCCAGGATGTGGCTTATCTCCAGCGCCATGTCCTCATGTGGGGTTTGCTTTTCTTTTTATTCAAAGTTTGCCGGTCTCTTTGCACCTCTCAAGGTGCCGAGTGTGATTCGGAGACACTTCCAGCTTAGAAAACAGCATCTTTGAATACATCTTTGCTGGCGTTAATGTCATACTTAAATAAAATGGGCAGACGAGAAATTACCTTAAGGACTTAGTCTCTCACGTGAGCAAACAGTCGCATTCATAGGCTATGACGAAAGGAAGTAGCTGATAGATACTTACATTATCTGTTGAGTAACTTTGCTCGCTTCAGAGAAGGGAAAGCTACGGGAATACGTGACCACTAGAAATTGTGTTGCGGCATTCGCATAGTTTACACAATATTAACGCTTTAAAGACCAGTTGTACGTAATGTGTTTCCTGTGAAGTACGGACCGAATTCTTATATCACGTATATTATTTAGAAGGAAGTAACTCTTAAAGCGACAGACAGAACAGTCGTGAGACAAAAATATTAGCATGGGTCCCGCGGGGCTCGAAACCAAGAATGACTGTGCTGCCGAAGGCCAGTAGCAGCGTACTCCGCCGACCGACGACTTCCTGTTCTTTTTTTTTTTTGTATGGTTCGAGTTAAAATCTATTGCAAAGTTTTCTAAATCGCGAAATGAGTCCAGTGATTTGACACTTGTTAACTACCATTCCAGGTGTGCGTATAAATGTTTTCATCCGAGTGTGAGGAATCACTGACCATGTGACCATGTGCCTTCAGCTGGTTTGACACCTGTTCACTACCATTCCATGTGTGCGTGTAAATGTTTTCATCCGAGTGTGAGGAATCACTGACCATGTGCCTTCAGCTGGTTTGACACCTGTTAACTACCATTCCAGGTGTGCGTAAAAATGTTTGAATCCGAGTGTGAGGAATCACTGACCACGTGCCTTCAGCTGGTTTGACACCTGTTAACTACCATTCCAGATGTGCATATAAAGTTTCCATCCGAGTGTGAGATATCACTGACGATATGCCTTCAGTCTGATCCACATTCTAAAGCAGTGGCCAGTTTCTTTTGCCCCAAAACCCCGTGTTTCATTGGCAGCGGATATGCCGTCGGTCAAGAAGTTCTCTCTTCTGGAACATAACGCCGTGTAGCCCGTGTAAAGTCAGTCGACAATTCAGAGGAACATATTTCCTCCATCGTCAGGGTCGAAGAATCCGTCAAGCAAGAAACCAGCATGAAACAAGTAGCAAGCCAAGCTCTGTTTGCCACGTGCTTCATGCTTTGTTGCTTGTATAGCTTATTCTTCGCCCCGAAGATGGACGCAACAACTTTCTTCGAAACTTCGATTGACTTTCAACGTACCACACATCGTTATACCCCGGAAGATAGAACCCTTCATAGCCACCGCTGTGAGAACCTCAAAGAGCCCTGCGTTTATTGATGCGAAATATTCAGTATCATTTTACACAGTAACCAGTCAGGAACCCGAGTTCAATCTCCTCTTAATTTCCTCCTGAATCAGGTATCGATGTGTTATCATCGTTCCTAGAACACTTAATTAGACTTAAATGTGTACGAGCACTAGGGTGCTCCGGAGCTGTAGGTTGCCTATCATTCTACAGCAGTGGTGCATGACTCACTGGTCACAGGTCGTTCTAGTGGCCACTGCTCTTACTCCCCTATGTTCATGTTATGTTTATATATAGGAAACACATTCCTTGCATAGTTTGCGGATTCACTGTGATCGGTGACCATTTTCGGTTGTGTACCTGAATGCATAGACTGCTCGATGATCGGACTTAGTCTATTTCCGGACACGTTTGGTATGTATTTCATATCGATACTTGTTCAGGTTTCGTGTTTGCTCGCGCTACACAGTGCGTGACGTCCTGTATGTCCTTCTGTCTGTCCGCACGTGCTTCATCTCCGAAACTGTTGAAGGAATTTCGTGTTGTATCCTGGAAGTTAATTTGATGTTCGTCCCTGCCGTTTGTTACAGCACTTCTAGGATTGTTGTCTTCTCTGACGTGATGCCGTGTAGCTTTGTAGATAGGTGCCAACGTTTTGGAGGATCCTGGTGTTTCCATTTTTCACCATGGAGGTAGCAGGTTCGAAACTACACGGCTTCACGAACAGTAATGTCTTGATAATCTCAATTCTAATTTTTTATTATTATTTTCCTCATAGCCGGTCACGGTAGCCGAGCGGTCTAAGGCATGTACTGTCTTCTCTCGCTTGGAAACCGGGATCGTGGGTTCGAATCCCACTCAGGGCATGGATGTTTAGTTTGTGTGTGTGCGTTTTTCTGTGTTTGTGTACAGGTAGAGGCCTTGCGACGAGCTGATCACCCGCCCAAGGAGTCCTACCGAATGTGTAAGATCTAGAAAAACCGAAGTGAACGAGAAGTTCATGGATGTAGACCTAGGCCCACTGGGGCTGTAGTGCCGGGCGGGGGGAGGAAAAAATGTCCTCATGGGGTGAGACTGAGTCCACTTGGTACTGCTGCCACTGTTTGGCCTGTTGTACCGGCCACAGGTGATAGATGATGATTGTAGATCAATCGATGGAATGCAAATCCCGAGAAATGGCACGGCTAACTCTCATTTTAGTATACGTGATCCTTATATTGAACCTATCGATATTTTAAAATAAATCGTAACATGTATAGATTATAGTAGAAATTAAGTTGTATAAACCCGAATCGTTTGTCGATGTACTTGAACTTTCTTTACGTAGTATCTGAACCACTATTGTCCTTCGGTTGAAGACATTGTGTGACTGTTAGGTGTGTTACTGTGGCTGATGTTGAAATAGGCTGTATCCGGAGGTAATCAACATTAGTATCACAGAGATATGTAATGTGAGACCACTTCTGTGATAGCGGTCAGAGTTCCTGGCTACAGAACAAGACATCCCGGGTTCGATTCCCGGCGCTGCCAGATTTTCTGAGAAGTAGTGGGTCTGGAACGGGGTCCTCTCAGCCTCGCGAGGATAATTGAGGAGCTACTTGAATTGAAAAGTAGCGGCTCCGGTCTAGAAAACCGAAATTAACGGCCGTGGGGATTCGTTGCGCTAACCACGGGACACCCTCTATCCGCTAAAGTTGGCAGTGACTTCGCCGGCAAGTGGCGGTCGCTCGGTCGGTATAGTTCGCTTGCGGAATAATGCCACGGAATTTTTTGTGAGATGAAATGTAGTGAACAACTCATGTAGGAGACATACACGTACATACTCTTACAGACTGGAGACCAATTGCCACTTTTATTGAATTATTTTTTTGATAAGTGTATATTGATATATTCTGTACCTGGGTTACCAGAAAGCATACGGACCCATAACAGGTGGAAAAAGATTAAACGTGTGGGAACTGCTTTTTGTTCTGGGGTCCTGACGCATGCGAAGCACGGGTAGGAGCAACGTCACCATATTGTTGCCTCCTGGAGAATTTGCAGAATGCTAACACACTAGAACAACACGACAACTTGACCGTTAGCCAAATCTCTCCGACATTCTGTTTGGACGGCCGTGTAGCCTAGTAGCAGACCTGCAGCAGTCGGGAATACCAACTGAGAATAAAGATGATGGCCGATCATAATTATCCGAAGATTATCTGAATATATCTTTGGACAACTAACTACTCTGTTTTCCTTCATAATCGTCCTTATGGTCGTTGTCTTCTCCACAATTCTTAGATACGAAAAGTGAATTTGTGTACTCTGATATTGAAAATTTGTTAATCTTATCGCATTCCACTTTCTTCCTTGTGAATCTCCGTCCGATCTTGTCATGTGCAAGTGGATCCTTAAACCCCTGCCTGTGAAATTTCATGGTCTTTTCGCGCGTTCTTCAGTTCTTATCCCTGCGTATGGAAGTTACCGTATACGTTTTTTTTTATTACTAGTGGGGTGGGACTAAGTGCCTTGTACTGCTGCCACTTCTGGGCTATACCGTATAGGCTTGCTCCGTTATGTTAGAGAACTTAATACAGTAGTTTTATTCAAGGTTAATTTAAGGACGCCTTCAATAGTCATGATTATAGAATGATTTGTAAGTAACTAATTGGAGAGTAAACAAAAAAAGTAAAGCTATCCCTGTAACAGGCCATGGAGGCCCATAGGGTTGTGAGATGTTGAGGTTCCAAATTTTCTAGACAATTGGCTCATAGATAATGTTCCTCCCTTAATAACAGAGACCAAGTTTCACACTCATACACAACCCTAGGCAAAATTGTATTTTTGTGTATTGTAATTTTCAAGTTTTTAGACTGCCGACTTGAAGACGAAAGGTTCTGGACTGAATAGTTGCAAGCATTACCTGAATTCAGTCTCCTCTTAATTTCGTCCTGAATCAGGTTTCATTTGTTACAGACGTTCCCAAATATCTGAACTGTACCACGTTTTCAGAACATCTGTTTCCTATCTTCATGTCATGATTTTTCTCTGCATTCTGGTGACACACCACACGCGTGTAATTTTGTTTCCTGTCTGATCAGAAAATCCCTGTTTTAAAGGGACTTCAAACAGTAATGTATTTTTCTTAAAATCTTGTCTTCGTATGCAAATTTTGTCCATAGCATAAGACAGACCTATCCTTACTAAGGTCTGGAACTATTATCTGAGACTTTTTGGCATGGTGAATACGTAACGAAATGCAGAGAAACTAATTTCTGACTGACCAATGTTATTAGCTTAAAATTTATGCGGGCGGGGGTTCCAGTGGAGTATTTTCGTTCTTGTTGGACGAATTGTCTGTGTACGCGTGTATGCGCGCGCTTAGCCTTTCGCTAAATATAGACCGCAAAGCAAACCGCGAAACTAACACAATATGCGAACCTGACGTGAATTGAAGGGTGCAGTTTTCTGGGATGTGACGCAGTTTAGTGCGGTAGACGTTGGCGGACATTTTGAATAAACGTGCTGCTTCCTTCATCTGGGTAGAAGCTGGAGCCAGTTAAGAAGCAGACAGCAAGCTTAAGAGTTCAGCATAAGCAGCAAAAACTGTTCTTTCGAAACGTCGATGAACTTCTGACTACACGATATGATATGAAGAAAACGGTATTCATCGTAGTCACCGTTGTGGGAACGTGGAACCAAACATGACTCGAGTTCCTTCCATTATTGCTACTAGTTCATGTACTTCATGGGACAGAGGCCTTCATGCGAAGCTAATAGTCGCTAAGCTACTTAAATTCTCATTTTTTTCTCCGAAGCTCGTATCATGATCCAGACGAACCCAGGCGCATTCTCACACAATAATTATTTAAGATTTATTTTAATATTATCACGATTTAGGATTGTTGCATGGCTTATTAGATCAGGTTTGGATTGGATTAATTGCAGCTTACACACTCATATAACCCCGGGCTACATGTAATACAGCGCCATCGCTATTCTGCACGCACTCTGCAGTTCACCGCAACACACGCACTAGGGTTCTCAGTCTTCACTAGTCGTATCCTGGCAACGGATTTGTAACAGTCTCACGGACACTTCTGCAGTATGTTAAAATCAGTTCTCCTTCGTATGTAAGCTGAAGGTTCATTACAGTATGCACAAACATCCGCCTCCCTTCTATGCTGTTTCCTAAGTGGCCTCTCTCCAATTTTTTTTTTTTTTGTCGAAACGTTGTCTGAGTTCTCATTTGCATCGTAAGGCCCAGATGTCTTGCCTGTCTCCCCCTTCAGTTATGTTAATGACTTACCGAACATAGTTAACAGAACTTGAATCATTGATAGTTGGTAATGAACTGTTGCTCTTCTGTATTTCAGTTTTGCTGACAGTAGCCACTCGGTCTAAGGCGCGTAATGCTCACATACTTTGTCGTTAGGGACCTTTCGCTGGGCCGATCCCCCAGCCAGAGGGCCCTACTAACTGTTCATATGATCTGTAATTCAAGAATTTAATTCTGAATTGGTGTACGCCAGAAGGTCTAATCCACAGAAGAAGCCATATTCCGGTTCTCGGATAATTTCATCATAAGTTGCACGTCGTTTCCCTCGATTCAGCACAGCCCAAGTAGAGCGGTCAGACTGACCTGTGCGACGTGGAATGCGCATGCTGATAATGGAATTACAGTACGGGACTCTGTGTAGGAGTTTTCACGTCAGCCCCTCCATGACCGTAAATTAGATTGCAATATCTAAGTCACTTAGTGAAGTTCGTGGAGGGATTCTGAAAAATTCGTCAGAAAATCATGTAATATTATGCAGATCTACAATCAGCTATGCCTTAAAGGCCCCTACGTAACCTAACCATTCTTTCTCGAACTTCTGCAGGAAGAAACTCTTTATGTCATGTTTATAGTCCGTAGTAAAGGGGTGATAGAACTAAAATCATTAGCCCTGCTCCGCAGTATGGCTAGGCCCGGGTTAGACAGAAATCACACGCAAAGAATGTAACCACATCTGCTGCCATGTACAGCCATTATTAAATACTGTCACCTGTTGGTGGTGTACGCGTGAGTTATAAGACGGGTTTTGGTTTGGATGATTGGATTTATTGACTCCTTATATACAGAGCTCGGGACTACAGGCAATACAGCGCTGTCGCTATCTGCGCACTTCACAGTTCACCGTTACACACGTAGAGGTTCTCAGTCTTCACTAGTCATATCCTGGCAACGGATTTATAACAGTCTCACTGTAATTTCAGAACACACATGAAGTTTTATTTGCACCCCCTAATTCCTTACTTGCCATAACTCTACAACTGCCAATTCCGAAGACTCGACTCAATTCAGTTCCTCAGCTCCCAAGCTCATATCCCACTACTGCCAGATTCGGAACTCTTCTTTATAACCACTTAGCACGGACCACGCGGAAGACAGCATCTATTAAGGAGGCGTGTTTACTGAGACATTCCACGGGAATATTTTTACAGGGTCGTTTCCTAGCAATGCGTATACACGTCACAATATTATTTCCTCATATTAGTAGACCTATATACAGAGATATTAAACGCACAGATGTACTCGTGTCTCTTAATGAATAAAAACAGAATAAAAAGCAAAAATGTATTTCGAGTGGCATGCCAAGTTTAGGATCTAGTAAGCTTCACATGTTTACTGATACATTTCATTGTACATACAGTGCTGTTTGTTTAAGTTTTGGTGTACGGAGTTTTTGTCGCGATGCTCTTCGTCTCGGGACCACTTTGAAGGAGTCCTACACCGCTCCAAAGAAAAGTTACTGGCCTCATCTTCCAGTAGATCTCGGTTTCGCTGGAACCGACTCATGCTGCCTTAATTCTGGCTTCTCCCAGAAGGCGAGGTCCACCTAATGTGAAGGTGGAGTGACGTCAAACAAAGATTTGACTGGACAGACGTGATGGCTGCAGTTATCAGTATGCAGACCCGCACACTAAAGGTGCACTTTGTTTCCGATGGCTTTAAGAGTACAGTCCCTTTCAAGTATATACCAATATTACTTCACCGTGTTCGATAGTAGTCACTTTAGGAGGGATGAAGTGTTAGAGGACCATGATGATGATAATAATGTGACGTGACATCCATTGGTAGGCAACGACTCGGTAAACACATTCCCGCGAAAGGCGTCCAGTGCTAGGCAGCGGACCAGTAAACACTCCTCGTTAACCATATAGGCTGTGTTTTCTGTGTGGTTCTTGCCGAGGGGTTATAAAAGGACACAGAATCCGCGACAAAGCGTAGTAGTCGAGAGTGATGAGTTGAGTTTCGGAACGCCCGCCTGCCGGGTTATGAGCTTGGAATTGAATTGAGTCGAGTCTTCGGAACTGGTAGCTGCAGAATAATGACAAGAAGGGAATTAGGCGGTGAAAAGAAGACTTCATGTGTGGTTTGAAGCGATAGTGAAATTGTGATAAATCCGTTGCCAGGATACGACTAGTGAAGACTGAGAACCCTAGTGTGTGTGTGTGTAACGGTGAACTGGAAACTGGGTAGAATAGCAATAGCACTGTGTTGCCTGTAGCCCCGAACTGTGTGAGTGTATAAGGTGAAATAAATCAAACCCAGGACCCGTCTTTAGCCACTAATACACGTGACAGTAATTTGAAAAGTGCCACCCATAACTCGATGGGAGGAAGTACCCCTTGAAGTCGGAAGCAGGCCACTGGCCTATGCCCTTGAAGAACAAATTTTCAGATTTTTTTTTTTAATAATGAGTAGCTATACCCTGGAACATTAGAATATCGGCCTTGGTGTAAAATATGGGATGTAGTGACCAGTGTCAATATTGATGTGAAAGCCAGAAGTAAAAAGACCACTGGGAAGACCAAGGCGCAGGTGGGTGAACAATATTAAAATTGATCTTAGAGAGATAGGATGGTTTGGATTGGATTGCTCTGGCTCAGGATAGGGGCCAGTGGAGGGCTCTTGTGAACACGGCAATGAACCTTCGGCTTCCATAAAGTACGGGGAAGTTCTTGAGTAGCTGCACAACTGGCTGTTTCTCAAGAAGGGCTCAGCTCCACGAAGTTAGTCTTACCGTGGATGATGCACTCTGTGACCGGGAAATAATTCCTGGCACGTAAGTTTCTCTTCGCTTTTCGGGCCAGACCGCATCTGGTACATATCCAGCCTCCTCTCCGCTGGGTACAAGGGTACAAGGGTACAAGGATACTTCTCAGTGGATATGACAGACTGCTCACCTGTATTTATTGCCAGGGTTAAGAATGCGTGGAGCTACACCTCCATCCCAGTATATATTTATGGCGTTGTGTTCAGACGCAAGTAATTGATTAAACTAATAATAAAATTCAGCTGTATTAGGTTAAGCCAGGAGTTCTCAAAATGCGTGTGATATTGCGACCCCATGCGACTACAGAAATTTACTCGAATTGTTCAGTTATCTACATTTTTGCGGCTCTTTCGGTTTCTCAGTGTTCACTAAGTGACGATTTAATACTTTTCTATGCAAAACGAAGTGTTTGTTAGGAATGCAAATGAACGGCTAACAATTCCAGGAATCCATGCCTGTCTATTGTCTTTGTTAACTGACATCCATTTCTATTGCAGCAGTCACAATGTGTGCTTATTTATTTACTGTTTTATGGTTCTTCGAATGTTTCTATAATTCTTAAAGGTCGGATTTCCTGTGGTAGGCGTTTTGTTCAGTATTTTCATATTTTGTTCTCTATTCGCGTAATTGATATCATGAATCGAATCCAGGGGTGAGTATTTTTTTTACTCCTGGGCAGGAGGGCCTATTAAATAAATACAAGTATATACAATTTTCGAAGTTATCACGGACTTCGGGAATTCGTTAAATATATAACGATTATTCAAGCTGATTAACCATAATGTGTAGACATGTCAGAATGTGATATATTAATAATTAATTAAAGACGTGGTACTCTGAATTGTGATTGGCGCTGTCACGAATTAAAACGAATCAGTAGAGGGGCCCCACTCGACTTTTTCGTAGTATCCAGTTGATGGTCTAGTAAATTACATTGGTAAATAGGTACAGTGGGACCCCAAAACTTGCATTTCCTACAAAATCTACATTTTCTTATATTTACAATTTATTCTATGCACTTTGTTTGATAAATTAAAAGTTAATAAAAAGTCGTTTCGTTGCTAACATCGGAAGGTCATAGACCACAACCGGCTCCCAAGCTTTTTAGTTTGCACAGCTCTGATCAAATCGTTCCAAACTTCTGACTTACAGACACAGCACAAATATTTACTGAGGCTTCTCTTGCTATTGAACTGTGAAAAAAAAATCTATATGCCTGTTAGAAACAGCTCTGAAAGACATTTCATATCATGAAAATAATTTTCTTTCTCTGATCTTAATTTTGCGGAACTTGGTACTGTTTACGAGTTCGGGAAGTTGATCTGGCCTAAAAATGTCCTTGGTCTTTCTCGTACTCTTTGTTTTGGGGTTGTGAATCCTGTTTTGTCTTTGATAGTATCTTTACTTGCCACATATAGGCATGTGTGTTAATTTGTCTTACTGCTTTCCGACACATTCCTGTCTTTATTTCGCTTAACTATGTCTATATTCGTGCTGGGGGGAATTCTTGACTCTCAGAGGGAAGAAACAACAGAAGGTTGGAGAAATCTGCTTACTGAGCAGCTACATAATTTGTACTTCTCAGATATTGTTAGGCTGAACAAAAGAGTAGGATGAGGTAGACGGGGCATGCAGTACCTGTATCAGAGAAGAGCATACAAAATGTCTGGCCAAAAAAGCTGAAGAAAAGGGATCACTTCGAAGCCATAAGGCGAGATGGAAGGTAAAGGTAAGGTTGTCCTTGTGGTTAACTAATTTAAGTACCATGTTATGAAGGCGTGAGAGGATAATATTAAAATGTGTTTTAAAGAAATAGAGTGGGATGTGGATTCATATGGACTAGTGCAAATGTAAGCTTTTCAACAATGGTTCTGCTCCGAGGAATTAGTTACGGTACGTTACAAGTACAGTCGTGGGTCTTCACTGTCATAACATGTTCGCGTCTCATCATATTATGCCACTGGTTTAAGGCGACATCAGTTCTAATTTTCCTGTCAACATTTAAAGCATGTTATTGCAAGAAACGGTTTTCTGTGATAATGGCCGGTTTCTCAGTGAGATAGAAGAACCCTCTGTTAGATAACGCTTGATGGCAGGTTAGAAATAGATTTAGCATAGCTACGGAATAGAGTAACACATTGTTGGCTGTTCAAGCAGTACAGTACAAATACAATAGTGGATTCATTTGGGTGGAAATTAGTAGCGCCGTCGGCGGCAACTTGTTCCATTTGTTTTCTAGTTCAGTGGTTACGAAGTGAGGTCATGGCCCTCTGGATACTGCGCACGCTTCCGGACTTCCTTCATTAAGGTGCAGTTGTTGAAGTTTTATGTCCTTCAAGTCGCTGAGTTTGCTAGTGGGATTAAGGAAATGGAACAGATCAAGACTGGTATGCGTTGTAAGCACTTAACAGTAGTTTACGGTTTTAATATGATCTGTACTGCTAGTAAATGGGTCTCTAATATGTAGCCAGACAAATTTCAGAGATAAACTTGTAACGATTCAGTGTATCAGAATTTCCTTACGACTGCCTTGCTGTAATTTTCCATTTCTTAAAGAATAGAAGTTCTACAGGATATAGATGAAGAAGGGTATTACAAGATACAATAAGATGAATAGATACTATAGAAGATCCGTTACTACACTGTTTTCTTCACACGTTTGCCAGGCCAGAATGTTGGTACTATAAACAATGAAGATGATGTAAGGTTATGTTGGTACACAATTTCAGTTATTGTATGTAATATTGATGTTGAATCAGGCAGGAGGATGCAGCTTACGACAGAGCAGGCTAGTATGGCGGCAGAGCTTGTATCCGGGGCTTTGAAATTTATTTGGGCCGTCAACTGTCCTGTCTAGTGTTACACAATTTTTCTCAGCCTCTCCGGGCCAAAATTACTATCACGTCCTATCAAACACCCATCTACCGTTTCATGATCAGTTCCCATTTCGTTAGATCCTACATTACCTGAGTATTTCAAAAAAGTCGGTAAGTAATCTGAGAATCATAGGTATATTGTGATAACTAAAAATATTGATGTTCGTTTTTCTTTTGGAGTGCACAAATTCGAATGTAACTTGCCTGGCCCAGTTCGACGTCTGGCGATAAGGTTGGCTCAATTCATACCATCCCTGTACCTAACTGGCGGAGATCGAATTCCAGTTCCTGATTTCAGACCGAGCTCCAAAAGACGGCTCAAGATTTGTATTCTGCCTTTCCATTAAGTGCATAAACCGAAGGAACAGTGGGTACGTCGCGCCCATCCACTTGCAGGCGACAGAAACAGATTAAATTTGGTACTAGGGTGTCGTCACAAAAATATGTAGTTTTCGGACGAGTATAATATTGATTCATTTCGGTTCCAGCCTCACATGGAGCCCAAATCATATCTCACAGCTTTCTGAGAAACGGTAAAAAATTGGTTCATTGCATGAAGTGCACTGAGATTTGCAAATTCTGTTAGAAACATCTTTCGATATTGTGGATTTTTAACGACATACAAACGGAAGTACAACTTATGACTACGAATTATGATGCATTTTAGAGTTATAATTTTAAAGCAGTGTGTGAAGTTGTCTGCAGTCATAGATTTCTGAGGCTCACCCAACCGCTATCCAGTGAGTACCTGGGGTTAAAATGACCGGAGATCGAATCTGACCTTTCACCTCCATCTGGTGCCGAGATAACAATGCTGAGGGTCAAAGACCAAGTAAGTTACGGAGCAGGGTCTTCAAGAAACTAATGAACCCTCAGAGAAATTCCCAGCCTTTTGTGGAACTCGAAGGTTCCTTGTCATGTTTACTAGAGCCCACCATTTGTCCTTACCCTTAACCAGATGAAATCAGTGCACACCCACCCAACCTGTTATTTTGAGATTAATTTTAGCAGCACCTCCAACCTAGGTATAGATCTTCGCTGGTCTGAGTGACCAAGAAGCCCGAGGAAGTGTGAGAACTAACAAAATGGCAGCGTCCCTTTCCGCTCTTCAGTTTATTCCACTCCCCTGCCTACCTTTGGAGGTTGCATCCAGGGATTGCAGACGCGACCAGCAATGGAATTTCAGACAGCGCAACGCACCACTGACTCCGGATATGTCAGCTTATTTTCTAGTCGACTTACTTTCCACGTCCGGCATAATAACAAACAGCGTGCCATCGGTTGGCACAAATTCGAGATAAATAAATGATGTACGTATGTCACTCTATCATCACCACATTGCGAATTGTCTCTCTGATATATATAAGCAGTTAGTTCTGTGGGCGTGTTTTGAAAACCGTCGGTTGGTTTTGATATCTGTGTACACGGCAGTTCGCAAGCGATGGAACCGATTTCAGCGAAACTAGACAGTAGAGCTGTAGAGAATTTTGTGCAATCATTTTGATCAGGAGTTTGCTTCAAAGGACAGTTTTATGTTCGTATCGAAGAAATGTCTTTGTAGTCCGTAGGCAGATTTGTATGAGACGTGGTAACATTAAAGTACCCACGTCTGTTACATCGGTTAGCGACAGACTGCGGGCTGGACGCCCCGGGTTCGATTCCCGGCAGTGCAAACTTTTTTCTTTTCTCCACAGCGTCCAAACTGACTCTGAGGCTCACCCAGCTACCTATCCAATGGGTACCGCGGGCTCCTTCCCCGGGAGTAAAGCGGCAGTAGCATGAAGCTGACCATTTACATCCATCTAGTGCCGAGATCAGGAATAGCGGAGCTGTACCTCCACACCCCCACATGCCTTCACGGCATAGTGCTTAACCGCTCAAGCACAGGGACAGCTTTACCTTATATGTGTTACATGCTTAAGTTTCAGTGAATATTCAGAAAATAAAAGAGAAATGTCCGACATTATTTGGAAAGTTCTTTATTTCTTCCCTCCTTCCGTTCTTTCATGCTCGTTTCAAAATTTTAACCACATTTAGCGTAAAGACTGTTTATATTGTGTGTGACCGTAAGTAGGTCATTTTGATTAAATAAATATATAATAGTTTCTTTGCAAGTAATCGAATTGAAACCTTTTGCTTTGATACGGAAATTACCTGTTACAGTGGAACCCAGTTGTTAATTACTATTGCCAACAAAGAATCCGCCGTTAGACACTGCACGTTACAGTTCAGTCCACGTCCTGGCATCACGCTAATGTTCTAAGACTCATTTAAATACTGTATTATCACTGCATCTGTGCTTGGGTCACTTGGGTTAAATCTGTCTGATTCGGAACCAAAGCCTTCTTGTTTCACCATCCGTGCTGCACCTCTTTTCTGTCGGCTTTATCGTTTGAAGTGCCTTGATAATATAGTCGAAGGATTTGAATTATGGAGATCATTTTGTATTTCTCTCCATTCCCAAGTAGTTACTGAGTATGCCAATACATATTTTCCTCAGTACATTCTTTCTTCTTCGCTCAGAGTAAGGGAAATTTCGCACCCACACTAAACAACACGTTACATTATAATTAATGTATTTTTGGATTTTTACTTTGTGAATTTACATCATTCTATTATTAATTCTACCGTAAGTAGAACTCGCCTAATTTTTAAAGAAATTATTGTATTATTATATGCCATATTTTTTGTTTTATGACAGTTGAATTTAGTTTTCATATATTTATTCCGGTACAAATATCTGTTTGGGTCTTAAAAAATTCCTCCGCATAATAATTGAGTGTTTGTGTATTTTGGCGTGCTGTGTGCAGTTCGCGCGGATTGTTTGTTGAAGCCACAGCGGTTTTTGCGTTCTGAAAAAGAAACATTGCCCGTTTCTGTTTGTGTAACGCCGTTTGTCTCTCTGACCATTACATCTGTTCCGTTAAACACCGGTTCTGAGATTGTGGCCCAGACTCGAATTGTAGCTGGTTACTGGCTTCGATAAGCCACGTATCTTCACGTCATGATCTGTCGCTATCCACAACTTAAGTATCTTACCGCACAGGATAGGGCAGAACAGTTTATTAGCCTGGCACGCTTTATGTGTAATTAACTAATTATATAATTCAGAAGAACGAGAAATATTTACATTGTATTTTAATTCGTTAATGTGTTTCAACACAGAGTCTTGACATTCGAATTGTACCTACGCAAAGAAGAAGCCTGCGACATAGCGAGGAACTGAATGATTTGTCTAGATTCTTCCTAATGCTAATGAAGAAAGTAGACTAATGACTGGCCGAATATGTAATTCGGATGAAGAATGCTGGAATTGCGTAGAGGATATTGATGAGTGCGAAAGCGGTATTTTGGTAGACTGATGAAGAGATGGAAAGATAGAGTTACGAATCCTAAGGAAGAAAGTTAAGAGGTGAGAGACCGTTGGAACTGGATCAGGGTCGTGCCCAGTTGTCCCGAAGATGATACTGTAGCTGTAAGAGCTACAGGCTTATTCAAGGCATTCCCAGTTCGCAGCTCCGTCGGCTATCCAAACCGCGTTTCTTTCCTGAGGTTCTCAAGTCGAGTTCCAGAATAATTAATACCTTTACATTACGTTATTCTCCTTCCACATTTTCTGCTTCCCATTCTGCGTCATCGTCCCATCTGATGCACCGCAGTTTACGTAGCGTTGTTAATTGACGTAAGAATCAATCGTTTGTTCCGTAGGTTGAGATTGGCCTGCTAACGGTGTGGTCACTCGGTTCTGGTACCAGAGGCTTAGTAACAGTCAGTACAGTGATTGATTACAGGCTGTGCTATTGGGGCTCCATTCCAGGCGGGGATATGCTTCCTTTTGAGCACGTCTAGACAGGTTTTTGGGTCCATAAAGCTTTTATCCATTGAGTCCCGACGATAAATGCCTGGAGGGTTTTGCTGATGTGCCATAATTATGGATCCTTGGACTTTATCTCTGTCCCCCATACACCTTTTTTCGTCGAAAGTAGCCCCAGTGCTTCTGCCAGCCGATACCCATACAAGCAAACTTGTCGAAAGTCATAACACATCTCCCGAAACATATGTTTCCACTTTGATACCAGAGCCTAGAAAAGAAATCCCTGAGTACGTCTGTAGGGGCAACTTTGCCTTCATCCGTTGTTATGTTTGAGTAGTTAGAATATGTTTAGTCACCGTTACACCTTGTACACTTCCCATCCTCCGTGATTTGTCTCTTAGGGCGACTGATTGGATTCAGGTACACTAAGATTATCTAGGTTAATGGGGTGCCACGTAGTTTTGCCCCCATCAGGGTTTATGGAATCGGGAAGGTACAGGCGTACTAATGGGGTCGGTTTCATATGAGATCTTTTAGGTGTTGGGTCTCTACAAATTTCACTGAATGGCAATCCATTTTCTGGGATTTCCCAACAAAGTAGTCACAGATTTAATGCGCAAGTTTGATATACATTACCACTGGATGGTATCTCATGGTAAATACGTGGTACCAGTTTACAGTGGTAAGCGTTATTAATAATTTATCTTTCGGATCATACTCCACTTAAATAACTCGATTATTGAATATGAACACGTTAACTGTGTCTGTAGCCTTGTAGGTAGACTTTTAAGTTATGAGTATTCTTAACGCAAGCCTTTACCGAATGTGGAGTGTTACAGTGTG
Organism: Cryptotermes secundus; assembly: GCF_002891405.2. Taxonomy (NCBI): domain Eukaryota; kingdom Metazoa; phylum Arthropoda; class Insecta; order Blattodea; family Kalotermitidae; genus Cryptotermes; species Cryptotermes secundus. The sequence goes on along the minus strand of NW_019738952.1, from coordinate 444,532 downwards.
ATGCGTGTTCGTTCCACCAAGAAGTGGTCCAAGGCCTCCTTAAGATATCCGCTTCGAAGTTTTAATTTCAAATATGTGCCGTTGCAGAAACAACTCGCAAGCTTACGTTTTGGGCTGTTCTCCAGTATTCTTCTGTTGTGAGTCTGTTGGTTCGTTTTAAATTTTAATTGCTTTCACTGTATGTATGACGTTTCTCGCTCTGGGGATAACGCTTTCCTGCTTCAAGCCAGAATTCACTTCCTGTTTAAACCGTCAAAAATCGACATCAGTAACTTTCAAATTAATTTATGTTAACACTCTGTATTATTCATAAAATCAAAATATGGTAGCTAAATTTTGAGTAAACAAACAATTAAATGTAAATACATATTGTGGCATGTTCGCTCCATGCAAGAATGGTTGAGCCATAGAAAGAGCCGTTGCTAAGTAATACACGTACGCAACAGTAGAACAACGGGGTTATGCAACCCGTTGCTAGGCAGCAGTCAACGCGCCAGTAAACTCGCTGGGTAGCAATCACGTGACAACAGAATGTAAGAGGTATCCATATAGGATATTTGTGGGATGACCAGAAAGAAAGAGACCACCGGGAAGACCAAAACATGGGTGGACGGACGATGTTAAAATGTATCTTAAAAAGGGATAGAATTAGGTGGTATGGACTGGATCGATCCGGCTCATGATAGGGAACAGTGGAGGGCTCTTGTGAACACGGTAATGAACCTTCGGGTTCCATAAAATGCTGGGAAGTTCTTTAGTAGCTGCACAATTGGCGGCTTCTGAAGAAGGGCTCAGCTCCAAGAGTGAGTGAGTGAGTGAGTGAGTGAGAGTGTTGATCAAATTATGACTTGGAATGATCACTGTCAGTTTGCAGTAGTATAGTTAATTTTAGATGGGTTTGTACTGTTCCTGCGACAGGTAGAAATATACAGCCAACACTTGCGTTACGTGTTGCGTGTGTACGAAGCTTTTGTATTGCTCGCTACCTTCCTCTCCCCGCCCACCTGCTTGTGTCTCCATGTGGATATGGACGTGTGGACGGGAACGCCACGATCGCCAGAGATGCTTGTGTGGCGAGCGTGATAGTGTTTGCTGATCTGTGCTTGAAGCCTTGCTCGACACACAACATAACGGCAAATCAAACTTAACTCCATGGAGCATAGACCTTATTGGGAAGCCGACCTCCTCATTACCCGTTATTGTAAAGGTAAAGTTGTCCCTGTGCTTAACTATTGAAGCACTACGCCATGAAGGCGTATGCGGGCGTGGATGTATAGGTCCACATTTTCTTGACCTCGGCATTAGTTGGAGGTGAGTGGTCAGCTTCACGCCTCTGCCGCTTTACCACCGGGAAAAGAGCCCCCGGCGCTCATTGGATAGTAGATTGGGTGGACCCCAGTGCCAGTCTGAACGACTTGGATAAGAGAAAATTCTTGCCCCCACCTGGACTCAACTCCGACACCCCAATCGTCCAGCCCGTAGCCAGTCGCTATACCGACTGCGCTATCCGGGCTCCACCCGTTACTGTAACTTGGTGTACTTTGTTTTTGAGTAATAGGAAGTGACTTGGTCAGTACAGACGTGGTTTTTGGGCCTGACCGTTGGGTTGCGCGTGAGAAGTATGGAAAGAAATAGCGGGGAGGTGGTTTGGAGTGCAAAACGCTCTAGCTAGGGCCCTGTTACGTGTGACCTTAGCTTCACTGGACTCGGCTGGTGTTCTTTATGTGTACTGTGGATGTGACAGGGAACTAATGGACGTTAAAAATAGTAACTTATCGTACATCCTGTGTGGCTTCTGTTATGAACATGTGTCGGCATTTACAGCGGATCTGTGGGATGTGTATGGCGACTGTTGCCTGTAGACAGCTCCTCCATACCTGGAGTGATGTGACGTCATACATCATGCACATGTGGGGCTCCGGATGCGCCTATTGCTATCTCGGAAAACTTCAATATTTGTGCATCCCCTCCACTTGATATCAACAGGTCTAGGCTGTCACTAACTGCACACATCTCTTTCGTACTACGCGCATAGACCGCCCATGTGGTCTAGTGGTCAGAGTTCCTGGCTGCAGATCATTAGGTCCCGGGTTCGATTCCCGGCGCTACCATATTTTCTGAGAAGTACTGGGTCTAGAAAGGGGTTCACACAGCTTCGTGAGGAAAATTGAGGAGCTGTTTCAAGGAAATAGCGGCTCCTGTGTATTTTCGGTTAGTGGGGGGTGGAGTCCAGCTGGGTCCACTCGGCACGGCGGCCACTGATTGGCCTATTATACCTGCCCCGGGTATTTATGATGATGGAGAATTTGGTGGAATGTCGATGGCAGGGGAAACCGAAGTACTCCGAGAAAACCCGCCCCAGCGCCAATTTTTCCACCACAAATCCCACTTGACCAGACCCTGATTCGAACCCGGGCCGCCGTGGTGGGAAGCCAGCGACTAACCGTCTCCGGTCTAGAAAACCGAAATTAACGGCCTTGGGGATTCGTTTCGTTGACCACGCAATACGCTCTATCAGCTAAAGTTGGCATTAACTTCGCCGACAGGCAGCGGTCGCTCGGTCGGTATAGCTCGCTTGTGGACTCAAGCCACGGTTTTTTTTTACTACGTGCACGATCTTCAGATTGCGGGAATTCGCTGTGAACATCCATTGTTCTGAAGAACTGAAACTCGTGCAACAAGAAGATGCGAAGTTGAAAGCCGTTTAGCTGATCAAGAAGGTTTCTCGCTTTTACGGAACCGAAAGGTTCACGTGTACGCAACAGCGTACAGGCCCTGCTATGGACCAATTCAGTCCATTCCACATATTCACATTCCGTTTCATCTACGCCTGCGTCTCCAAGTTGACTGCTCCTCAGGTTTGATTGAAAATTTGTATTGATTTTTCATCTCCCTCCATCCGTGTTCCGTGCCCTGCCCTCTCAGACCCCCTTGATTGAATCCTAATAATATTTGGCGAAGAGTACACGTAATGATACCCCCCCCCCCATTGTGTGAGGCCGCATTACCAGTCTCATCCTTCTCTTACCACTAAAGCGACAGCTGTCTCCTGTCTCTTTTTTTTTTAATTCAATGGCTCTTCCAGCTCGGTAGGACTCCTTGGACGAGTGATCAGTCCGTCGCAAGGCCGATACCTAAACACAGACACACACCAAACATCCATTCCCTGAGTGAGATTCGAACCCACGATCCCAGCGTCCGAGCCACCGAAGCCAGTTCATGCCTTACACCACGCGGCTACTGTGACCGGCTCTCTTTCAGGTCCAGATATTTTGCTCACCACTTAAAATCCCTTAATCTGTGTTCTCTTATAGTGAGAATTTTACAGTTCGCACACAAAAATGAGCTTTAGACGTAACCTCCTTCTAAGTGTCTTTATAAAATGAACTTGCCTTGTTATAAGCGTTTTCTGTTGCGGACTTTGGAATGTTATAAACGTGTAATCTGCACCCCTGTTGCACGAGGAATGCGTATAGGATATTGGTGGGAAAGCAAGAAGGAAAGAGACCACAGGGAAGACCAAGGCGTAGGTGGGTTGACAGTATTAGAATGGATCTTAGAGAGATAGGATGGGATGGTATGGATTGGATAGATCTGGCTCAGGATAGGGACCAGTGGAGGTAATGAACCTTCGGGTTCCATAAAATGCTGGGAAATTCCTGAGTAGCTGCAGAATTGGCGGCTTCTCCAGAAGGGCTCAGCTCCATGAGTAAGTAAGTAAGTAAGTAAGTACGTGTATCGTACCAAACAGGCGCAAGTACTCTGTGTAGCATCCATGTATTTCATTATAAACATCTCATCATACAGGGGTTCGTAAAACCGAATTGTATTTCGCACTGTCGTCGTTGGGTTTTACTGTATATTCTCTGTAAATTTTCCGAATAATTTTCAGCTGCTTTCAATGTATTTCTCGGCATACAGTTTGCGTTGCACCGAAACAACTTACCTTACGTTGAATAGCCCATTGTTATTTTCCGATTATTGAAAAAGTTTTGATTTTGTTAGTACTGTCGCGCTCCCCCAACTTCTATACCGCTATACACCTTGTTGTTTGGAACTCCATTTCGGTGACGTGTTATTTTAAATATGAGCCAGTTTTAAAAATTTGCAGCCTTATACTATAGCAGTTTTGTATATGCCAGTAGTGCGAAGGCACATTAGACTGAATCATTCATCTCAATATCTTGTTCCCTATTAACATTCTAATAGCAAAATTGATTGCTCATCCATTTCTGATTTTGATAGTATATGCATACTTGTAAGAGTAATCAAATACTGCTCAATTTGTTATGTGCACCATCATTTCTATGTTAGACACTTTCCTCTGTGTCTTTTGCAGCTAATTCAGTCAGGAGGAATAAGGGGAGAACATGGTATTTCTCTCGCTTACATTTGTCTCTTAAGTCTTAACGTGTAACTTTTCTTTTGGCCAAACCGTGTAGGTATTGCTTACATTTGAACATTGCTCTTAGGTTATCTTTAGCTCGTTGTACTTTGCTGTATTATCGGTCAGAATTACTGAGTTTTTGGACTTTGTCCATGGTCCGGTATTCCAGAAACTATAAAACGGTGTTTCGGAAACATGAATCTGTTTCCTGACCTGAGGACTAGTTTCTAGAATACGTCACGATGCACAGAGTCCAAAAACTCAGTAATTCTGAGTATTGTACACCACCGTCAGAACTCCTTAGAATCTACTTGTATTATCAGCGTGTTTTCGTGTCTTTTCTCCTTTTTAGTGCTTACCTTTCTTTCTGTTGCCAGACATATTAATGAACGAACTTATTTTATGATTAATGTATTATGTGGCGTTCGTCAGGGGTTTGTTTTGGTATCTTTATTGTTTAATATCTACATCAGTGATTTATGTAGCAGACTGAAACATTCTTTCTTCCTTTTGCTGCTGATATGAAGTTGGTCGTATTGCGCCTACTGATGACTGTCTTCTTTTGCATTTATGATATTATATATATATATGCAAAACTGGTGTTGTGCTAACCATATGAAGCTTAATGCTGCCAGTAAAAAAAAAAGACATCTCTTTCTCCAGAAAGCCCTAATGTGCTGACTTTTAGTTATGTCCTTTATCATTCTGGTGTTCTGGGTACAGGCTGTATTAAAAACTTTGATGGCTTTCTTGACTCTAACTGTACTTCTGTCAGCATTTTAATTATTTCTTTTAGTATGTCATAGATTTATTAGGCCTAATGCAGTCTTGTTTTCGTATCTGCTCGCTTTCACGATATGACAGCGCTGCCGAGCAAAGATGAAAGACATCAGTAACCGTCCCATTAGACCACACTGTGGAAGTCTTGGAGCCAGGCAGTACTCCAGTCACATCAATGGAATGCACCATAAGCTCATAGAGGATACCAGTAACCGTCTGGGTAATACATGCTGTGGGAACCTCATAATCAAGCAAAATGGTCGCTCTGTACGCCCTAGTCAAGCCAACATAATGCGCCATAACACATAAAGGACGTTGTGGCCGATCGAATTGATGACCACAATTC
>NW_019738952.1:413962-438972 GCF_002891405.2 Cryptotermes secundus | reverse complement strand
GCGGGGGGGGGGGGGGGGGGAAGGTGCGCGGAATCATTGATACCAAATGGGGTCGGACCGACGAAGGCAGACGACAGAAACACTAGTATAAATAGTTTGATTATACTGTTCATATTCTTAGCTGCTCTTCTGCATTATACCGTTGCGTGTAAATTCCTCTAAGGTTACTAAAGTTCTCACTTGCAAGTGATGTGATATATGCGAGTATGAATTATTTCAAATGACAGCTTGAAACTGCGGTGGAATTGAATTTTATATGCATTTTGGGGCGGACTGAAGTATATAAAGGCGCAATTAAATATATATATCATCATCAGNAGCAGTCTTCTGGGATGTGGCACCGTGTAGATGTGGTGTTAACCGACGTTTCGGAGGAACGTCGGTTAACACAACATCTACACGGTGCCACATCCCAGAAGACTGCTTTCTTCAGTCACCGCCGTGAAAACCTCAAATCTTACGTAACAAAATATAGTATGAGAATGTAATGCATTTACGTATATAAACAGAATTTAATGAAGTGAACTGACTACCGTAAAAAAAGACAACAATTTTCAAGCACTGAACGAAAAGCCGCTCACAGGCACAGTCATGGGTTCAATATCAAAACATAATTGCGCTTCGAGTTGAGCAACTCGTCGCGCTGCTGTGTATACGTAAAGACGCTTGGCATTGTATCCAGCATCTCGAGTGAGTGTTCGTAAGGGCACGATCAGGTGGAAGGACAAACCCCATTGGCTACTGTGCATTCGTGTTACGGACAGGCCTGTAAGCACAGCTGATGCATGCAAAGAATTCATGTTTACGGCTGTTTGGTTTCGCCTAGGATTGTCGGAGGTCCAGTTTGACAACGTGTCATCTTGGGAAGAAGGGTTGTATTCGTGTTGACAGGAAACGAATTTCATGCCAAAAGCAGCACAAGAATTGTATTACTGCCAAGGCTTCCCCTCAACCCTCCCACTCGGGCAAAAGCAAAAGATTCCGATAGATAGGCAATTAGGACCGCACTGTCCTGCCACCTACCGGTTACCCGCCTAACCTAAATCGCATGGTTGTAAGTTTGGGGGTGAACTGCTGTACCATCAGTAAATGACTGGGCAGAACTTGATAAGGGGACTTATGATCAAGGAAGATGGCCGTTTTGCACTTCTTATCAAACCACAAGCGCTTAAAGGACGTCGGCCTCCATCTGAGAACCTCGGTATTGAACAAAACGGGAGGTTTGCACTCTTAATCAAATAAACAGAATGTGCCACAAGCACTCAATCCGACGAGACTACCACATTTTACTTATTTAAATTACACGTTTCAAGGGCCAAGTACCCCTGTCTCTGACATTGTATTTCTCAGGAAGCACTTGGCTGCAAAGTAATGAAGTTGAACTTGAAGTTTTAACTTATATCCACTAGATGATAGTGAGACAGAAATTTTCCGAACATTGTGTAACTCGCATGTGACTTTTTTCCCCTTAGCACTACAGCCCCAGTGGGCCCGGGCCTACCTCCATGAACTTCTCCGTTCACTTCGGTTTTTCTAGATCTTACACATTCGGTAGGACTCCTTGGGCGGGTGATCAGCTCGTCGCCAGGCCTCTACCTGTACACAAACACAGAAACTAAATATCCATGCCCTGAGTGGGATTCGAACCCACGATCTCGGCTTCCAAGCGAGGGAAGACAGTACATGCCTTAGACCGCTCGGTTACCGTGACCGGCGCATGTGACGTTTGGACACAGAAAGTAACATGACAGAGCCGTGCACACCTGTCATACAGGCCGGGAACGTAGCAGTATAAATACGAGACTTCGGATTTGCTTTCGGCCTGGTACATAACGCTTGAGTTCACGTCACTGTAGCTGTTGATTGATATATTGGCTGGTATTGAAGGGAAATTGGTGTACATACAGCTGATCAGCTTGTCTTCCACGCTACGAGTCCGAATGTGTGCTAACGAATCTGACGCGAGTAGCGCGTGGGACTTCTCTTGAACGGCCGAACGATATGCGGCAGGCTCTGAAATAACCGCTTTATATAACAGCAGCAACATAAGAATACCACCTACAAATCGAGTGTCAAAGGTGCCACTAAGAAGTTCTCTATAGGTCTGATTTGTTGAACGAAAGAAACTGATGGAGCTTTGATCTTGTTTTATATACTGTCTTTTATCTCTTTAAATCCAAGTGGTTACTGTATATACTGCCTGCCTTGACGTACTAGAACTCTGCATTCTGCCCACATAATATGTCTTATGGTTCTCAGAAGTAAACGACGGTTGTTTCCCTATACAATATGAACCGGTTGATCTTTGTAGCCGAGACGTATTGTGTTTCCGGGGAGGTATGAACTGAATTTTTATGTACTATTTAGAAGAAAGTCTTCATGAATAAATAAACATGAGCGTAATTTCGCTGCAGTACCTTTGTCTTCGTCCTGCAAATGATAAAGAAACGTGAGAGGTATGAAATACAGGCATGGTGAACAAAATTGAAACGCAGGCAACCAAAATGTTGCAGCCAGTTCTTGTATCTAACACTGTAACGTAATGTACTGTTGCACCAACTGTGAACGTTCTTACTCTCTGGAGCAGCGGCGACCAAGACTTTCGCTGCTCGCCACGTGTTGCAAATAGGTGATTGCATTGTGGCGAATACATGAATAATAAATAATATAGTTCTTCGAATCCGTCAAGTACGATCTCAAGAGGACTGTAGCTGTTACAGCACGAGTTGGAGTAAAAGCCCTGAGCTCGGCGCTGCAGTGTCCCGTGATTCACAAAGGGAATAAAGGTGTGCAAAACTGTTAACATTTTTGCCGGCGTATGATGCGTCAGTCGGAAGTGCTAGATGCTAATAACGATTTGTGCAGTGTTTTTGTGTCTGTGATTACATGAACTCACCAATTTTTTATTAGTTTCATTCTGGTCCGTCACACTAACAATTACAAATATAAATCACTCCGTCCAATGTGACCTGTAAGTTTAGTACTACACGAAAACTCAACACACTTAGAGAGACCGAAACATGTAAGGGTGTTGAGTTTTCGTGTAGTAATAAACTTACAGGTCACATTGGACGGAGTGATTTATATTTGAACTCACCACTTTCACCGCACTGTCTATCAGAAAGACCACTGGGCGAATCCCTCCTCCCTCAATAAGATATCAGTTGATAAAGGGTTAAGACGAATATCTTTTGGTTTTGATTGGGCAAATCATCTTACACAGAGCGTTTTATGAGTGAGATTATTCTGATACAGTATCTTACAGGTCTCACATATTTACTACAGTAATTCCTTCAAAACCCCGATCACAGTGGCTGCACTGCCCAACTTCTTCGCTGGGATCGTGGGTTCGAATCACACCCGAGGCATTGATATCTGCGTGTATTCTGTGTGCGTGTTGCCTTGTGGAGGTACTGGCCTTTAGACGGGCTAATCGCCTGTCCAAAGAGACTACGAACTGCCTATACAATTCGTAATTTCTGAATGAATTATGAATGGGAACAGGCCATAGGGCCAAATCCATCAAGGAAGAAGAAGCCGAATTTCTTGAAAACAACTTCATTTTGTATGACTTGTAATCAGGAGATGAACAATATTACCCCGATAAGACCTTAACTGGGAGTTCCGCTGGTACTTGGATTTTGTGTGTGTAGTTTGTAAACTTGTAGGCTTATATACTTGATTAAGTAGCGTCGAGAAAGTGCAGATAAGAAATCCTCTTGCCCTTAATAATGTAAGGGGACCTGTGTTATAGTTTGCGTATAATAAAGAAATTCAAAATAACTCGAAACTGGCTAAGTGTTGAAACATGAAAAATAACATCGGATTTACTGCCCTGTACTGTTCTGCAGTACGGTGACTGGTTACCTAGGATAAATTGGATTTGCTGTACTTTGGCAAGTAAATTGTAGGTAAATTTTCCGTAACAAAAGAAGCCTCTGTGTGTATGTGTGTTCGTGGGGGAAGTACAAGTATGCTTGCTCATTGAATTTTAAACTCTTAACTAATTATACACACGACCGAGAATATCAGTGCAAGCATCTCTTGTTGTTTATTCGCCATTAAGCCGAGCTCGTGTACATCTGCACTCGAAAAAATTTCCTGAGTTTAAAGTTTCGTGCTGTAGCCGTTTTTAAACGACAGTTTAGTAATTTAATGTGAACTGGAGATCGATGAGAAAATGAAGCAACTCCAAATGTGGGTTCTTGTCGTTTATTCCATATTTTTATGGATTCGCGAAGAGTTACATATTCAGGTCAGTAAACCAGTCGAGAATCCGATTTCACGTAACGTACACGAGTCCTCTAACATTGCGGACCAGCTAAATAGTACATAGAATGAAAAGGTTTATGAACCATGCGAAGTGGGACGACAATTTTTTGAACAGGAAACAAACATAACAGTTTGGTGGTGTTTTAATAACTGTCGCGTTCAAGGTTATCGGAGCGTTACTAGACAACGGCGGAGGGAGCCCTCTCACCTCCGCAAGATGGCGGCAACAAATTATCCTTCTTATATTATTTTTTTTCACGATGGTAATATCATATATCAAGGCGAGTTTGCACGTACTAAAACAGAACAGGCATAGCAGAAACTTGGCTTCTGGTTGTTAACTTAATCCCGAAGTTTCGCAGAGCGGTACAGATGCGTGTGTCCCGCCATATATCCGGGCGGGACACGGAACACAGTCCCGCCAAAATCGGGACGTGTGGGATCCTCAAATTCAGCGGTGGATTAGAACACTACGCAAGTTATAAAATTTGCCAGCATATAGTAATGGTTTTAAGTGGTTGCTGTATTAAACGTTGTTTGTCAAGGTCTTTTTTTTTTCAAAATGTGTATGTGTGTGTATGGTGTAAAATTAATGCAGTCAAAGTCACATTGCGACTGACGGTCAGTCATAGGTCTTGGTGTCGAGCCCCATCTGGGAATAAGGACCAGTTACGGTCTTGTTTTTGTGGGGCGCCCTCTCTAACGAAAGGATGGGTTTGTCTTTTGTATATGCTGCTGGGCCTTGCCAGCGCAGTCCTCCTCGGGTCCGAGTCCCTTGGGATTCGTGACCATATTTTAATTTCTCAGATTTGAGACTCCTATGACTCGCAAGTATCATCAAAAGCTTTCTTACAAGGAGTCACCGAAGAGTTGGCAGTGAGAGAGCTCATTGTCTGTTTAGAGTCATTACATCATCACGCACAAAAATAATATGTAAAATTGATATTCTTGTAATGCTGCACTTTGTTGAGAATTTGATGAAACCAGTGGCACCAAGCAGAGCGTACTGTTTAGTTCTCTTTTTCCTAGTCTGAATATTGTGTGGCTGCAGAATCAGTGCTGCCAAGGTCAAATGCCCTTCTCTAACTTAAAAGAAATTATTTGCGATGATGCTCATTTAAATTTTGAATCTCTTCGTGCATTTTGTCATGCCTTTATTTAGTTAATTTTACTTGTTTCCTTTCCAGAGCGGAAGCTGTTCGTGGGAATGCTGTCGAAGAAGTGCACAGAGAATGACGTGAGGGTGATGTTTGGCCCTTTCGGAACAATAGAGGAGTGCACGGTGCTCAGAGACACTAATGGACAGAGTAAAGGTGCGTTGTTTCACATTGATTGAATTTAAATTTCCAGACATTGTGGCTTTTAGGAAAATGTTCTGTAAATCCGATGCAGACTGGCTTTCCTAATCTAATTCCTGTCTTGGTTATTTAAGTCATTATTTCTTGAAGCCTCGCAGTAAGAGCATCTTTTTGTTATAGCATATAGGGCGATTGAAATAGTCTGCAGTCTCCTCTTTCTTTCCACAGTATGTGCTTTTTGATTTCTTGCCCGCACTTTTCCTCCTTGAGGCTTTCCAGTACGTCCCTAAACCTTCTGTTGCACAGGTCTTTTTCATTTAAAATTGTCTTCTGATGTTCTCTGTATTATTGTTATGCCCTCTTTTCGCATTTCCAGACTACTGTAATAGTTGGCCTCACAAGCCTTTTAACAAATTTGAGCCTGAATTTCCTGCATAAAACCGTATTTCTAATTCAGGCTGTCCTTGACTTTTCTTTGACACTTGTAAACAATTTTTGCAAGACTTGCTTTAAAAATCCGGGGAGAGGCAAGACATGTCGACAGTATTGTCAGAGGCGAGGGAATGTTTCGGAGGAGAAATCTGTGCCTTCTACTGATTCCTGTTGTCTGTGGCGTACCATTACCATATGTAACAGAGGCAAAAGGTAAAAAAAAAGTTAAGGTTATCCCTGTAACAGGCCACGAAGACCCAGACGATTGTGAGAGGTTAAGGCTCCCACATCTTCTAGAGAATCGGCTCACAGATGGCGTAAAGTTATCAGCCTTACGCGCCGGCCGCCCTTTACACCCCAGGAAGATTCCTGGTAGTCACTTCTGTTAGAGGCTGAGCCGACCGCAGGTTAATAGTGCGGCTGGAAGGACTCGAACCCGCGACTTTCAGGCTTGTAGCATAGTGCCTCAACCAGCTACGCTACCTTAACGATTCTCTTTCTACCAGTGTAGTGGAACAGTGAATGTATACTGACAATTTCAGTATCGTTCTGCGGCTCAGTGCATGTGTATTTCACGGTCCATGGGACAGAGTCCTTAAGAAGCTTTTAGTCACTCATCTTGTCAAGGAATTCCCCGATTTCCATGGAACTGTGTTCGCAGTAGCCTATCAGTGGATTGGACTCTAATCTGAGCCAGTTGAATCTGTTCCATACTCTCACACTGTATTTGTTGAAATCTATTTGGATACTATACTTTCCTCTCTGCCTATGTTAATTTGAGTTAATTTGGCTTAGTGGTTAGAATGTTGCATGCGTTAATAATCTTCCTCATTCTTGATTTCTTGCATTATTTTGTGACAGTCCCAAATGTACAGGTTTACGCAGAGAGAGAAGTATTATTGGGAATAAGTAATTTAGAAGGACGAGATTGTGGATTACGTTGGGGTACTGGATTTTCTTCAGTTGACCTAAACCTTCCAGCCGCACTATGCCCCTGGGGTCGACTCAGCCTCTAACTGAAATGAGTACCAGGAATCTTCCTGGGGAGTAAAGCGCGGCCGGTGCGTAAGGCCGACAATCCTACCGCCATATTTGAGCCGATTGTCTAGATAATGTGGGACCCTCCACGTCTCACAACCCAATGGGCCTTCACGGCCTGTTACAGGGATAGCTTTACTTTTACAATGGTATTTGTTTGAACGAACTGAGGAACACTTCAAAAAACCTAAGCCAGTCTTTGGACAGAGATTGAGATACAGGTCTTTGAATGCAAAGCAAGGAGTGATAACCACAACTTCAACGTTCGTATATGCAAAGGGTTAAGACTAGGTGACCATAGAATTAAGTTCTAATTATACCTGTAATTATATCAGCCATAGAAATTTCACCAAAGATACCAGCAAATCAAATTAAGGAGCAAAGTATGAATATCAAATTTGCCACAATCCTCAGAAATGAGTCCTATACATCTGTCTCAGTCTGTGCAGTTGTGATTCACTGGGCACTGTAATGAAGACTTCTTGTATAACTCGCCCAGAACTGAGAAGGAAACTGGCACTGTGTGTTGTGAATAGAGCGTGATTACGGCCATGACATGTTTGTGTGCGCGCCCGCACATGTGTGGATCTGTGTATGCAATATCCTTCATATATACCAGGAGTCCAAAGCCATCAGAAACATTTAGAAGAGTATATTAACAAAGAAGGTTAAAATGTCACAGCGAATGTCATCATTTGATTTGGTACTTTTTACGTGTTTACGTGTAGTATGTGTCCAAAGGGGACACGGGGCAGCTTGGTTAGTTGCGGCATTATGCTACAAGTCTGAAGGTCGCCGGATCGAATCCCGATGAGGTGTTTTTTTGTTTCAAATTACCTAATCCTTCCATCCGCACTATGCCCCTGGGGTCGGCTCAGCCTCTACCAGAAATGAGTACGAGGAATATTCCTTGAGGTAAAAGGGTGACCGCCGCGTAAGGCTGACAACCTCACCGCCATCTGTAAGCCGATTGTCTAGAGAAAATATGGGAGCCTCAACATCTCACGACCCTATGGGCCTCTACGGCTCGTTACATGGATACTTTTAACCTTTTTACCACGTCTCCAAACTTTTGTACTGTGCTAGACGCCTATATTCTTCATCATCAAAAATATGTAATTGTTTTAGTTATATTCTCTCATTTGATTCCTGAATTATTCAGTGATGCTGTTTCTGCTGTAGTAGTCTGTAGAATAAAGATGAAGGATTATAATGAATGAGTAGGTGAGGATTACGAAGGAAGCTGTCATGGCCTGTTTCAGGATACGTCTGTGACTAGGTGTTGTGTGTAATGTGCATATATCATAATATAAAATAATACTCTGAATGAGAAGTTCAGCCTCATCACATAATATATATGAAATTAATTCAAAGCCACCCTTTATAGTATACAGGTACCTGTTCTTAGATTTGTATTCATGAATTTATCGCCCTTCTCGAACAGTGAATTCATTTGCATGAAGTATTTCCAGATTCAGTTGAAAAATGGTGTCACATCAGTTCACACGACTTCGATTTGACTTTCATTGGTTTCATGATAAATTTAATTCTCCTTTAAATAAGGGGAATATTGGCCTGTATATATAATAGGATAGGGGGTCTTCAGAATTACATATCCTCTAAACGATGGTTGGCAGCATACGCAGTAATGCCTCATAAATTTTCTTTGTTTGAAAAGCAAGTGGAGAAATGAATGGACATGCTGATGAAGGTATATTATTTTTTTGTTGGTGGCATTGATTTATTAGGTGTCATGTCTCACTTCGCAGTCATTCAGTATATAAAAGGGAGGTCATTTGTAGGGGAAATACTGGAGTCATTATCTGGATAGTTGGAAGTGTAGGTTGACCAATATTTTGTGCGTCTACTTTGACAGTTTGACATGAAGAAGACGTTGTTTGTTAATATTGTCACGTGTATCAGTGACTAGATACGGGGTTCGGATTGGATTTATTAACCACCTACAGGCCGTAACCACAAAAAATTATTACACTATTGCTCATTTATACAATTTATAATCACTTCTCACTAATCTTCTTAGTCTATTTCCACTGGTATTCACTATCCGTTTCCTGGCAACGGATTTATGACAAAGGAACTATGAAAGAGTCACTAAATTACACATTCCCAATATTGATGTACTCTAGGTCGTGTAGCGTCACACACTAAGTCTTCTAAATCTTCTCCTGGACTCCTCACTAGTCGTAATTACAATTAGTTCTTACACCCTCAAGATTACTGTAACTATAGCACATAAAGTCTTCAATGTATGTCAGCACTTCACAGCTGAATCCTCACAACTCCTTTTCATAACAGCTTCGTGCCCTTGACTCACGGGTTCTTACCTATGACTGACTGCAAGCGACCTTCACTGGCCCATATAAACTATCGGCACGGACCCCATACAAAACATATATTATTGTAGACATCTGTTGCTTAGCATTGGGCATGGCCTAGACCACATTGAAAACAAGTCACGTGATAGCTATCTTGCCAGTCCACTGGCACGCCGACTGTTGCATGTGCCTGTTACAGGGTGTTTATCGAGTCGTTGCCTGGCAATGCCTTGACATGTCACAGTATAAATTTTTAGTTATTCACAGGTAGCATATATTCAGAGCATGTTCATCGGGATTGTGACATTGTGTAAGACATCTTCAGGGGGTGAAGGACTAACATGAAGATGGCGGAAACTTATTCCTTTAAAACGCTGGTATATACTTAATACCACAATATATCACAACTAGGAACAGAATTAGAACATTGTTTACAGACCTTATCATCAGTTTGTCCCTTGACCCTGAATGGCAGGAGTCCATACACACTCAGAATTAGGGAGGGAAGAAGAGGAGGACCCCCCCCCCATTCAAGTACTCTGCTGACCTGTGAACACGAGTAATACAACTGTAATCTCCTTAGTTGACACGCTCCCGAAGACAAGGATCTATAACTGATCTCATTCATCACGTAAAAATTTGGGTCTTTGTGATTAAGAACTATACACAGAGTGAATCATAATTACATACCTTAGACATAAGCATCGTGTTCTACACTTAAGAGGCCAGCAGAAACGGTCATATAAATGTATGGTCGCAACTGCTTCGTTAGTGAATTCGGCTGCAGGTTGCATAGGTAAAGAATTTTTTTTAATGCTATTGGGGTGGGACTAAGTCCCTTGTACTGCGGCCACTTCTGGCCTATTGTACCAGCCCCAGATGATAGGTGAGGGCGATTGGCAGGGGAAATCGAAGTACTCGGAGAAAACCTGCCCCAGCGCCACTATGTCCACCACAAATTCCACTTGACCAGACCCGGGATCGAACCCGGGCCGCCGCGGTGGGAAGCCAGCGACTAACCGCTTGAGCTATGGTACGGCCTAGGGTAAAGAAAAGTCGAAAAATAATATGGTTATGGGTAAAGAATTTATTAGCTGTGAACAGAACAACATTTGGTCAATTACTGACGGTCCACCATTGCAGGCAATGGTATACATATATAAACCAACAATTAGGAATGACAATTCACTTGGAATTAGTAGTTAGTGATAGTGCAGTGGGAGTAGTAAACTTTGCCACATCCGGAAATGTAATTGTCAAGAGTACAATTCTCCCACATCCCAGCATTCATAAATTAACTGGCAGTTCTCCTGTTGGAAAGAGATGCAATCAAGTGGACCATATTTTGATTGATCGGAGATGGTATTCAAGTGTACTTGATGTCTTGATCATTCAGGGTAGTGTATTGAAACACTGATCACTGTCTTGTTGCAGAGGTTATGGAGGGACTGGCAAATTCATTTACACAAAAGAAGGGTAAAGCTATTCCTGTAACAGGCCATGGAGACCAGTAGGTTTCTGAGATGTCGAGGCTCCCACATTTTATAGACAACCGGCTAACAGATGGCAGTGAGCTTTTCAGCCTTATGTGTCGGCTGCCCTTTACTCTCAGGAAGTTTTCTTGCACCCCAGTGGAACCCATGCCCATAATGCAGCTGGATAAGTTAGAGAACTGAAAAATCCAATGATTTCATTGGGAATTGAATCCATTACCTTCTGGCATGTGGTATAGTGCCTGAACCAAATATGCTACCACATCCCTCCAATGAGGAATAGTATCAGGTTAAGATCTCAGACAGGTTAGCAACGTTGGAAAACCTGGATGATGATGATGATGATGCTGTAGTTATTAATAGAGCTTCGGAAACTGTTAGAGAGAATATAAACATTTCAGCCAAAGGGAGCCTAGGCTGCTGCAAATAGAAGCAGCATAAACTGTGGTTCAATGAAGAGTGTTCAAAACTATCAAATTAAAGGAAACAAGCCAAATTGCAATGTTTACAGGATCCAAGCCAAATGAATGTTGGATAATCTGTACAGTGTAAGATGTGAAGGTAGTGGACATTTCAGGAGCAAAAAGAGGGAATATCTGAAAACAAATTTAATGAGCTTAAATAATGCAGTAAGAATAAGACTAGAGACTTCTGTAGAGGAATAAATGAATTTACTAAGTTACTAACCTAGAACTAACTTGGTAAAGGATGAGAATGGTGGTCTGCTTGCAGATTCCCACAACATATTGAATATGTTGAAGGATCACATCTCTCATCTGTTGAGTATATATATAGGGTTAATGATGTTAGACAGATTGAAATACTTGCAGATGAGCCATTATTAAACTGAGCGTAACCCTTTTGAGCTTGAAATTGCTATTGTAAAGTTGAGAAGGTGTAAAACGCCATGTTCTGATCAAATTCTGACAGAACTGAGTCAAGCAGGAGGTGAAACATCATGTTCTAAGATTGGAGACCTCGTTAATTGTGGGTGAAATAAGGGAGAATTGCTTCAGCAGTGGAATGAGCCCTTATTGTACC
This sequence comes from Cryptotermes secundus, assembly GCF_002891405.2. Classification (NCBI taxonomy): domain Eukaryota; kingdom Metazoa; phylum Arthropoda; class Insecta; order Blattodea; family Kalotermitidae; genus Cryptotermes; species Cryptotermes secundus. Next base: position 427,062 of record NW_019738952.1, on the reverse strand, counting down.
AGTTTACAAGAAGGGCTAGGAAACTGACTGCAGTAATTATCATGGGATACCACTAGCAGCTTCAAACAAAATTTTGTCCAATAGCTTTCTCTCAAGGTTAAGTCCATATATAGATAAAATTATTGGGGATCATCAGTGTGGGTTTTGACATAGTGCATCAAGTACTGATCAGATTATTTGAATTCCTCGGATTCTGAAAAGTAATAGAGAGTGCAGTGAGCAATACATCAGCTGTTCACAGACTTCAAGAAAGCATATGATTCAGTTAGAAAGGAAATATTGTACAGTATTCTCATTGAGTTTGGGTTACACATGAAATTAGTTAAGGTTATTAAAATATGCTTAAATGAACCCTATAGTTTTGTGTGTATTGGTGAACATTTTCCTGATAAGTTTCCTACCTAATATTTTCAAAAACAAGGAGATGATTTATCACCATTGAATTTAAACTATGGTTTAGAATATATCATTATGAAAGTTCAAGGAACCCAGATAGAACCGAATTTTAGTGGAATTCTTCATCTTCTGGTCTGTGCTGATGTTGCAAATCTATTGGAGGATAACAGAAATATCATGAAGAAAACCCAAAACTCATAACTGATGCTATTAAGGAGGTTGGTATAAAGGTAAACACAGAGAAAAATAAGTGCATGTTGATCTCTCATCACCAGAACTTAGAGCAAATTCATAACATAAAGATGCCTAAGAGATCATTTGAAAATGCCCAAATCCAAAATACTGGGGAATGTCAGTAAAAAATAAAAATTTTATTATTGGAGAATATAAGAGTGTATTAAATTTGGGTAATGCTGCAGTTTGAAAACCTTTTGTCATCTTGTCTGCTGTTTAAAAATGGAAAAATCAAAATGTATACAAAACTAATTTTTCCTGTAGTTTTATATGGGTGTGAAACTGGTCTCTGACTTTAAGAGAATCACATATTTGAACAACAAAGGGATGAATTAATAGAAAGCTTGAGACAATTGTATATTGAGGAGCTTCATAGCATGAACTCTTCCTTAAACATAATCAGAAAGACTAAGTCAAGGTGGGTGCGATTGGTAGGGAAGCATGCATTAGGAAAAGAGGAATGCATGCAGGGTTTTGTTGGGAAAGCTAAAAGGAAGGAGGGTAGTAAGAAGACCCAGATATAGGTGGGAGCATGATACGAAGATAGGATGAGGTGGTATGGATGGGATTAATCTGGCACAGGATAGGGACCAGTGGCTTGTTCTAGTGAACATGGTAATGAGCCTTCAGATTCCATAAAATTAATTCTTGAGTAGCTGAACGACTATCGACTTCTCAAGAAGGACTCATCTCTATGGAATTTGTTGGCCGGTTACATCTATGTCGCAAGTAATATTTTACTTTCAGAGTTTCCAGCCGAAATCTTGTATGCATTTTTATGTCTTTCATGCATACTACTTACTACATCATAATCGTATGCCTTGATTTTATCCATTAATAGTATTTGGTGAAGAGTACAAATTATTCAGCCCCTCACAGGAAGCTTTCTGAGATCCCCTAATATATCATCTCTGTCAGAACCAAAAATTTTCAGTATCTCTTATGTATAATTTATCACTATGCTTCCTTCTCTAAAAGTGAGACTAAATTCCACACCCATATAAACAGCAGGAAATTTAAGAGTTTTTATACTTTGCTCATTTGATTTGTAGACAGATGAGAAGACAGAAAATTCTGAACTGAATGATAGCAAGTTTTCTCGAAATGTATTCTGCCTTTAACTTCTTCATTGATGTAATTTTTATTTGCTGCAGTTGTTCAAAAATATCTGAATTGTGCTTTAGAGAATCATGTTTGTTTTAGATGATTTTTAATTCCTTATGTGGTATGATTTTATCTTGTCTGGTGCTGGGAGATGAATGTTCTCTTACAAGAGTTCTAATTTTGTTTGTTATATTCTGCAGGCTGTGCTTTTGTTACCTACACATCTAAACAGTGTGCCATAAATGCTATCAAGAACATGCACCATTCACAAACAATGGAGGTAAGGTCATACTTCCCATACTCCATTACTCTATAAAATAGTGGGAATGGGTCAGTTTATGTTGTAAATGGGAAATAAGTCACTCAGTTATTGGCTGCAAAATTATATTATATGAGACAAGAATAATTAAATAAAATTTATTCACAAAGTTGCTCAGTTTGGGATGATATAAATAGACTACCTATATTCCCAGGTTCAGTATGATTGCATGAGCCATGGGTTTCAACAGCATAGTGCCCCCCATTTTAAATGTGGCTAATATTAAAGAAAGCCATAACTCTTAAACCATGTAGATATATATTTATAGTTCAGTTGTTTTGCTTGTACTTTATTTCTTACACACACATTTAATTAATATTCAAGTATTTAGAATGGAACTAGTGTATCTGTAGCAGATAGTTCTGAATAACGTTTTATAACAGTTCCTGAACAGGAATGTTGGGGGGAAAACCATGATCACACATTGTTTCCATCATACTTTCAGTCACATAAAGGTATTTATGGTTCTCCAGAGTATGGTGATAAAATATAAAGGAAATTTTATTATAAGTTTTGATAAGATAATTGCATAGTAGCTAGACATACTTTTTACTTTTCTTTATAATTGCCCTGCCTTTCAATGCATATGGTCCAGTTGTCCACAGTTTTCCTGATTGCACCAAAATAGAATGTTTTGATTGGGCTGTCATTACTTCCATGACTGGTGCTCAATTCAGATGCAGTTTCATCAGTATTGATTCTTCAGTCACACTGGATATGCTGATTCGTCTGCCCCTTAACCTCAGCATAGACTGAATGTCATAACTGACACTCGTCTATCCTCATTTCAGCTTTTTTCACCCATTTTTAAATTTTCATCTTACTCATCCAGTTGTTACCATGATGAACTGCCATTCATCCGTAAATTTCACTAGTTTTCACATAATCTAACCATGAAAGTTACTGTTCTTCCTTGATGAATTGTGTTTATGGAACATCCGTGTTAATGTGTCACAGTATTATCAATACTCCCAAGTAAGTGAAAACCAATTAAGTGTGAATGTGGTGGGGAAGGATCATACTGTTCATATCAAGCAACTTTTATGGTGCTTCCAGCTTCTTTTCCTAAGTACGGTAAAGGTGTCTTCAGTTTTCATTCAGACTAATTGTACTTCTAAATTACGTGTTTTTATGCAAGTTTCCATCATTGCCTGACAAGTCTGGTGAGTTGTATAAGGTTAAATTTAAATCCCATTGTCAGTGAACAGAATATACGGTTAAGTCTGTGATTGCAGGATTTCAGTTCTGAGTTTCTGTAGGATGTACCATTTAAAATGCAGCCCATACTACAATCGTGTCCTGTGGTACACAATAATTATATCAGAAGCTGTTCCTTCCCTGTGTAGTGGACTGTCCCAGCTGTATTATCATGACATGATAATGTCACCATTATTATTTGGCTGCTGTTATTACCAGTTGTGCAGGTGGAAGCACGGTGTTTTCATGAGTACACCATCTGTTCATTCTTTGACATTATTTTGCGTAAAAATCATTTTCTGCTCTTAGTAAAGCATTTAGCAGTGTCTATTCTAACAAGGAAGTACCAGATAAGGTAACAACAGTATTGATATGACCTGACGTGAACTTGTATATACAGATATCCTGCTATTTACGAAAGTAATTCATTCCGCATAAACTGTAAGGTGTAACTTTGTAAACTGAAAATGTAAATCCCATTATTTTAGATGTAAAATATGCGGACACATTCACAAGTCCCAGAAAAATCACACAATATTTTTAATATATGTAGTAAATTTGTGTTAAAATAAAAACAGTATCACTGCTTTATGATATTTATTGTTGCAAATAGAACTTCACGTTTGTTTTCTCATAGCTGATGCAGTGCAATGCTGCAGCTTTTAGCCAGATTTATTGCTTTCCTTTTGTCTAGAAAACCGGAATGAATGGCCGTGGGGATCCGTTGCGCTGACCATGCGACACCCTCTATCTGCTAAAGTTGGCACTAACTTCGCTGACAAGCAGCGATCGCTCGGTCGGTATAATTTGCTTGCGGACTACAGGCCAAGGGTTTTTTTTTTATTGCTTTCTTTAGTTTTCTTTGGATTATCATCACCTCGCACAGCAATTCTTAGTTGTTTGGGAATCATGGTGGATACAAATAACACAGTCATGGATAAAATGATGTAAGCAGCAGGAGCACAGCTGATTCTGTATGATCACAAAGAGGCATGTGGACTGAATGGACTAGGAAGGTGGGAGATGTTCTTGGGTATGAATGTCACATCCTCCCCATTTGTAATGTATTTATTTCTCCATGTTCGCAAAAAGACTTGTTATAAATGTGAGTTGCTCATTGTAGCGAAACCGAAATTCGATAAATGAAAAATAGGTGCAAATTAACACATTGTATTCAGGCAAAAAATTAGTAAATCAAGTGTTTGAAAAACAGGATAGCTGTAAGCTTGTAGTTTGGGATGTGTTTCAAATGGTACACATGGTATGTTACTGCTTAGTCATAAGTTTTCATTTAATGGCGAAAGATAAATATATGTGTATCCAAATGTTGAGATTTACTTTCATTAAACACCATACTCATCAGTAACTTTGTTCAAATATGAAACTCGACTTTCTGTATATTCAGAACTGTCAGACAATAACAGTAAGACAGTCCATAACTAATGCATATGAAACATGAGACAACTGACATTGAGTGTATTATTTGTTAGAAGTTTTGAGGTTCTGATAGTGTCTTCTGGATTGTGGTGCCTTATAGTCTTATTGGTGGATACCATCGCTTCAGGCGAACTTCCTGCTACCATTTTCAGGTTCCAAGTGTGTAAGTTGTCAGTGTGAACTGTACTACTTCATATTCGCAGCTCTTTACTTATGATTTGCTTTCTTTTTTCTTGTAGGGATGTTCATCACCATTGGTAGTAAAATTTGCAGACACACAAAAGGAGAAGGATCAGAAAAGATTGCAGCAGATGCAGGCGAACCTGTGGAACCTTGCGGGAGTCAATATGGGGCCACAGTACTTGGCGGTAAGTACTTTGACAAATGACTTTACATGAGGTATAATTGTTGTGTTCTTGTATTGATATTGTCATGATTTAGGGTGACTGTAGACAGGGTTTTGGATAATTACATTTATTGATGACTTACTGTACACACCCTTCAGAACTGCAAGTAACAACAGCACCATCGTTGGTTTCTACTCGTAAATTTCACAAATTCGTAGAACACGCTAAGTCTTCTCAGCCTTCACTAGCCGGTTCTTGGTAACGGTTCTTAACAATGAATATTCTCCAAATTCTATGCTCATGTTGTTACTGTCCGGCGAATATCGCTCAACTGAACTCACTCAGCAGATTCAGAGTCAGTTTGTCTTGACAACAAGCCCCTTGAGACCCACGACCAGCATTTGTTTTTCAACTGAACAATTGTGGTCATAGTCCTTCTGTAACATCCTCTCTAATGAGACCAGCATGAGTCTGATGAGAGGATGAGCCAGTGCACTCATTCTCAGATCTGAGTCCTGTAGCCCTACAAGTCGTACGAGACGACGGAAAAGGAATCCAGTGCCTAGGGGTATAACCAGGCCGCCCTGTTTCTGGGGGATGTAATTTTTTAAATTTTTTATTTCGCTTATTAGGGGGTGGAGTCCAACTGGGTCCACTGGGCACAGTGGCCACCGTGCCCGGGTGATTATGATGATGAAGAATTTGGTGAAACGAAGATTGGCAGGGGAAACTGAAGTACTCGGAGAAAACCCGCCCCAGCACCACTTTGTTCACCACAAATCCCACTTCACCAGACCCGGGATCGACCCCTGGCCGCCACGGTGGGAAGCCAGCGATTGACAGCTTGAGCTATGGCGCGACCTTCTGGGGGATATAAATACGGGGACCAGGCAGTCCAGGTTGAGGAAGTCGAGACAGTAAAATGTGGTCATGAGTCCCATGAGACTCGGACATGAGAATGACTGCCCTGCCGAGGACCAGCAGCGATTGTAAATGACGGCTTGTCACCATGGTGAACTGATTGGCAGTGAACTGCCTGTCGTAAAGTTACTCTGACTCTGGAAATAAATTAGTTGATTACCCCTCTTGATAACTGTGATTTGCCACTCTTCGATAAAATACTTTTCTTTTGTATTTTCTAACAGCATATCTAGCATTTCCATTGCATTCTCCTAGCACAAATTGCATGTCTGCTAATTCGATAAATGAAAAGCCACTTTCCGTGCTGGATTGGTATGTAACATGCTTCCCGAAATTAAATTGTTTCAGACTCACTTGAAAGTAATACGTATTAGTGTTTATATACCTACATTACAGTATTACATATTTGGAGTAACATTGTCAGGTTCTGTAAACACTGAAGTTTGTCATGCAGTGGATCTCTGTGAACACCACATGACACAAATAACATGCTTTTCAAACATCTGTTCTCCAAAATATAATGGCAGGGGCTGACATTTCCTAATGGTTATAAACCCTTCAAGGAGGACCTTTAGGGTACATATTTATATTAACTTTTTTGTTCATTTTAATGTCCACAAACTGTTCTGTAAAATGTGCATGTTATAATTAGGCATTTTATATATTAAAATATATTACCATACAAAATGATTGATTTTCTAACATTTTCTGCTTTGTACTTGTATGTTGGCCATGATGTTGGTGTCATTTGTAACTTTCATTCTGTTCTTACACATTGTTTGATGAGCTGCATAAAGTGAATACATAATGGAGATGGTTTGCCAGTCCGTCCGCACTTTTGAGGAAGTAATTGGTGGATTTTAATGAAACTTGGTACTGAAGGTCTATGAAGTTTTCAGATTAATTAATTATATTTTGTATTGGTCCAGTAAGGGTCACGCTGTATATGAAGACTGGAGCAAGCTTATTAACTTTGTTAGGAATTTTTCATTGTTCAAAAAGTTGTTACATAACAGCCTTCTTTTATTTTTTAAAATTTTGGATATTTAACAGAGTATGCATAAAAATAGTTTCTGGCCTTATGCATATACTTAGTGATCAGCTTTGTAGGGCTAGAACAATGTGTGCAGTAAACAAAAATCTATACCAGTGGGGTTACATAAAATCATGAAGAATGTCTTTGGAAAATATGTGTACTGCAAATTAAAGTACCACTTTCCACACCTTTTACAAAATAGCCTGACACTTTTTGCATATGCCAGTAGTAAGAAAGTTAATAACAGTTAACATTAATTGAATGGGAGTTCCCAAAAAGTTATTGGACTGAAAGGGGCGGATGTGGTCTGCTCTCTCTGTTCTTGGTCACGTATGTGGTGCAGGGAGATTCTCACTCTTGCCTTGCGCCTACATCATTGCAGCTGCTGCAACAGATTCAGGCATCGCAGAGTGCAGCGGCGGCAGCTGGTGCAACGGCAAATGGGCAGCCAGCTGGTGCAAGTTTGTCAGCGCTAAGTACAATGCAGCAGCAACTCCTTGTGCAACAGCAGCTTCAAGCCGCGCAGAACTCGGCAGGTCTGTGTGAGTGATGCTCGAGTTAATTCCTGATCATTAAACGTCCTACTTGTTGTTCGTAAGTTACTTTAATGATGTACTTTCTTCAAGGAATGTGACATTTTGCAAGTAAACCAAATCATAAAGGCTTCTAGGTTTCACATCTTGACACTTCATCACATTGGGTTTATTTTATTGAATTTCAGAGCTATTGTACTGAGTCTCTAATGGACACATAATTTTACAAAATACAGCACAATCTAATTACTTGCTTTAAGTTTGTGATGTTTTGAAGGCACCCTTGCAAGAAAGAGGTTGAAAACCAATCCAGTTTTCTCTGAAGGAGTCAGAGGATGAGCTGCCTCATCCTGGTGCTTAGGTCTGAGAATGCAGGATGCCAACTCACCATAGTACTTGGATGCCATTATAGAAGCCTGGGTACATGGCCAACTTCATATAGAGAAGAATGGCTTAAAAATCAGCCTGTTGCCTGAACCTCGCACCACACATTTTAACCTCAGTGCTAGATGGAGGAGAGTGGTCAGTTTCACATTCTGATGTTATCACCAAGGAGAAGATCTGAAATTGGGTGGATTTCAGAACTGCTTTGGACATGACCACAAATAAAAGGATCCTTTATCTGGTGTGATTCAGACTTCAGCTGTTCAATTAACAGCATGTCACTTTATTTTAAAAATATAATTCTTGTGTAGATGTAAAATTGCATACCAACCATGCAAAGTATTGTACAATTTTACTTTTTATTTGATGGTGATTACGAATGAATCACTGTGAAATTTGTCAGTAATATTCATAATTACTAATAAGGGAATGGTATAGGAATCTCAAGATCACATTTATGTGGGTGATTTTAATAAGATATAAGAAAATTGAATAAATGAAATTTTATCTTACTTGTCCTCACTTGTAACATATACAGAATCACACTGTGGTTCCTAATTCTTCTTAGCTAGAAAGTATTGTCAAGCAAATAGTCATAAGAGAAAAGATGAGAGCTCTTCTCTAGAGGAGTAAAGCCTGTGCGGTATCGTCTGGCTGTTGTATTTATATCGTCACATTGTATTGACTGAGCAGTGAAGTTGAGTTTGAAATGGGTTTCATTTCACACCAAATACTCTTCTCTGCAGCTGTTCACAAATAAATATAATCATTCACACAATCTGTTACACTGATCTTGCTTCGTCGCTCGGTGTTCTGTCGTCATGGACCGTCTCTTTGGCCCTCAATTTTCAGACTCCATTGTTACAGGTTCTTCCAAATGTGTTCTGTCACCACCAACTCCTCATTCTGTCTTATCTGCTGTCCCTATATCAGCTTGTTGTGGATTGACTAAACAGTGCTGAGCTCAGCAGTGCTTCAACTTTTTGGGCTTTCCTCTTGCTCTGAATTCATATTTGGCTGTGATGTTGCCTAGTAGTGAATGCATATGTAATATATTTATGATTCCAAGATTCTGAATTCCAGGTGTCCTGTCACATTGCCCTCTTCTTAATGTTGCTTGTTCTGAGAAGTGTCCAGTCATACTGCCCCCATCCCTAATGGACTTCCCTACTTCATGTATGGTCAGCCTCAGAAATAGCGCTAGAATGTCACACTGGTACATCATGTTCCAATACCTGATCCGACGACTGTGGTCAGTGGTGTCCATCCTTACTCGACAACAACCAGCCTTCACTTTGTGTAGAATTGACCTTGCCTCATCATTTTTCATCTGCTCCCTCCTTAAGTCAGTACATCCCATATGACATGGCCCTCTTGAGGGATCGCTGGCTGTTTATAGCCATCCTGACAGGCAGTTCTTGGGGGGGCGGGGTTCCCTGCACTCTCACCCTGCATATAACAGTTAAGTGGGTGGCCTTTGAACCCAGTACCATTGGACTCTCCGTTGCCTCCAAGGGCCATGCAGTTATGACTTGTGGACAGAGCCAGTACAACCTCTCTGCCACTGTTTGCATGGAATGATGAATGTAGTCATGCCCTTGGGTGCCATAAAGGCACTTCTTCCAGACCCAGTTATAACATATGGTGCCCAAAATCCATAGATGTGTTGCTGGCATGCAAAACATCCAGCCCCAAAATGAACTCATTGGCACCTGGCCCTCAGAGGGTGCCATCTAAGGTCAGCTTTACCAGTGCCCATTCAGGTGAGGGAGAATTTCCTCTGGTACCATCTGCAGGACATACAGCCAGGTCAGTTCTCTCTGGCGCAGTCATCACTGGTGCCCCTGTGTCAGTGGTCATGAGACATGGCTTGTCCTCTATCTTGTCCTTGTCATTTAGGTTATCGCTGCTTCTCTTTGTCGACACGCTGAGTATGAAAAGAGGAGCTGGAAATGATCATTGTAGTGCATTCTTCCATATCCCTTGGGTCCTAGTGGACCTCCTTCCAGGCATCCTTGGGCACATCTGTCACCAGTCTCCCCTATGATGACTGATGTCCACACACTACCAGCACTTGGGTCACTCAGCCCTGCAGCACTTCGCCTGTAGCGGCTATGTTTTCATGGGGGGCAGGCAGGATTCATTATTTGCCTCCCTTCAACCCAACAGAAGAGTTGAAGGACTTGCAAGCCACAATAGATTGATTTGACATACTTGTATTACAACTATCAGACAAAAAGAGTGGCTAGTTTAATCATTTAGTACAGCATTTAATCTATTGATGGCATAAGTGTGGCATACTGCTATATAGAGGAAAGAACAGGCTTTCAACTGACATATGCCTCTGCTAATTTGAAGGTCATTTGAAGAATAATTATGGGGTTTTCTGTGCAGCTACATTTACCTCGAAGCAGCCTTGGTGCTTGTAACAGTTATTGTGAAGGCTGTTTGTTCAAAGGGTTAGCTGTTTTGTTTCAGGATGGAAAGTTAATACTGTTATCAAGTCAAAAGCTACAATAGCTTATTATGTGGTTATAAAACCACAATGGATGGTAGACTACAACTATTTTGGAGTCCAGAATAATGGACTGAGGACCATTACAGTAAACAGCAGAATAACTGTAAAGAAACAGTATGAACCCTTGTGAGCTGAAGAATAGTGAACACACCAAAGCCTCAGTAAGGAAATCCAGAGAGAGAAAAAAAAGAGTCGCTCCAAAATAAGACCAAGAAGAAAAAGCAACTTCTTGATAAATAAATTTAAACTACATGCATTGCATGTGACACTTCCACCATAACATCACAAGGAACAACTGTAAACGAATTTTAAGAATTAAGATTCCTATTGTGTTTTATTTAAGACTGTTGATAACTTTATTACCTTTTGTCAATTTAGAATATACAGATAATGGGCTTGAATCATAGCACTGCACAGTGAATGAAAACAGAGTAATTTAAGCATTAATTTATCCATGAACCTTCCTCTGTGAAAGTATGGACACATGTAAATTGATGATAACTGTACAGCATAATTTCAAACCACCTGATGATTGATATGACGGTCGATTGAAGCATGTAGTGCATCAAATCCATAATAAAGGGATGAAAATTTATTATATTTATGGTTTTATAAAATAAATTATTTAATGCCATATGCAAGAATTCTGGATTATAAGTGTGTGCGTATGTTGAAGTTAGATTGGTCAAGGTTGCTTTCAAGTCTCTTTGCAAGAGGAACAGTAACAGTATAAATTGTGTGGTCTGCCAGTAGGTCTCCAGAACTTGGCAGCCCTGCAGAATTCCACCGGCCTCAACCTGAGTGGATCTACAGGGGGTGCAGCGACTGAAATCAACCAAACCAACCTCCAGGGACTGGCAACACTGGCAAACCTTTCAGTGGCAAACCCCAGTATGTATCTAGATCTTTAGCTTAAAACTTTGTTGTTTTTATGCGTTCTTCACGAGAAGTGGGGTTATCGTACTCATCCACAGTGGTTCTCCTCTGAAAGTAATAAATGGATTATTTGAATTTTATGTCGTGATCTGCTGTAATACTGTCAGGGAAATTAAATATGCATTTGTATTGTTCCTTACTCCATGTGAAACCAAGATATAAAACATTTACTTAAAAGTGGTTTGTTGTCATGTTGGCCCAGAATTCAAGCTCCATAATGCATTTAATTTATTCAGTGATGCTGTCAGAGTTGATGACAGGATGATAATGAATATGGCGCACTTTGTGGAGTGAGAATTGGCAAGGGAAACTGAAATACTTGGGGAAAACTTATCCCTGTGCCACTTTGTCCACCATAAATCCCACATGAGTTCACCTGGTAAGGCATACAGGTAGCTACAGTGGGAAGCTGGTGACTGACTGCCTAACTATGGGGCAGCCCCAGAAAATTGTGAGTGGTTGCCTCATCAGTTAGAGGCCTTCCTGTGTGTTGTTTAGTAAATTTAGTATTTTATTAATTTTAAAGCCGTCACTTAACCTGGCAAGAAAAAAGAATGATGTAACTACTTATGATTTTAAGTGGCTGGTCTTTTACACATTAAAGTTAACATCATTGCCTCCTCTTTTGTTAATTTTTAAACCATGACTTACCTAAGAAAAAGAATGTTACTGTAGTCCTCCTTTTTCCCACTGTCTAGGACAGAGAGTTGGTAATGGCTTAAGATACGAACCTCAGTTCATACATGTTTTCGGTACAGTGAGTATGCAATGAAGAACAAGGAATCTGTAAGAAATGAGTATCTGGGGCATTGAGGCTTATAGAGTTGCGAAGATCACATTTTGGAAGTATTTCTGCTCCATTGGAGTACACGTTTCTTCTGGTATTAGACTGTTATTCCTACAGCCATCAGTTGTAGTGATAGGTGCTTACAAAATAGGCACTAGTATAAAACAGCTATTCTGCATTTCAGCCTTTCATATGTGAAGACTCTTGTTATTTTGTCACATGTTCAAAGTTTCAGTAAACTAACAAAATTCTGTCCATGACATGTTATTTGTGTAATTCATTACAATCACTATAATGATTACACAATATCTAATCGGTGACAGTTTCATACAAATTTTCATTATTAATATTTACAAGGCCATGCCATAGCTCAAGCAGTTAGTCGCTGGCTTCCCACCGCGGCGGGCTGGGTTCAATCCCGGGCCTGGTCAGCTGGGATTTGTGGTGGACAGAGTGGCGCTGGGGCGGGTTTACTCCGAGTACTTCAGTTTCCCCTGCCAATCTTCATTCCACCAAATTCTCCATCATCATAATCACCCGGGGCAGGCTATAATAGGCAGTGGCCGCCATGCCGAGTGGACCCAGTTGAACTCCCCCCCACTAAGCGAATTAAAAAAAAAAATTTAAGGTCTATCATCACTGTGTGAAGAAACCATATGTACAAGGTGTGGCAATAAAGAAACCGGATTACTTTTATGACTCATTTCCGGCCACGTCATTGACGAAGAGGAGGGTAGGGCATTGACCCTTGGACTTCCCTCTACCGTCACACAAAGTTTCATTCACGTGCATCGGTTAGTCTGGCCGCGACCATTGTTAGAAGCGGATCGTGTTTCTGAGCTCCGTCGGAATAATGCTGAGTGCTAATGCAGAACAACGTGCTAACATCAAATTCCTCACAAAACTTGGAAAATCTGCCACTGAAACTTACAATTTGTTGACAGAAGTATA
>NW_019738952.1:344342-413463 GCF_002891405.2 Cryptotermes secundus | reverse complement strand
GTGCGACTTTTTTCTCTTCCCAAAAATCAAGTCTGCGCTGAAAGGGACCAGGTTCGAGTCCGTGGATGCAGTGAAAGCAAAAGCGACGCAACTCTTGAAGAGCATAACACAAGATGACCTGCAGCACTGCTTCCAACAGTGGAAAATTCGCATGGAGCGGTGTAGGGATCGGGGAGGGGACTACATTGAAGGGGATAACATTTCGACTGTCTGATTTTTTTTAATAAAGGGTTAGAGCATGAATCCGGTTTCTTTATTGCCACACCTTGTATCATTTTGAAATGTTACTTTTTCAGACTGTTAAAATGTTTTTATTTTTTATTGTTGCAGCTATTAACCCCATGAGCATGCAAAACCTAGTCACGCTAGCAGCCATGACAGGGGGTAATGGAGCCAATCTTCAAGTATCACCTACTGGTAAGTGTGTTAATAACTTCTCTGTCAAGCATTGAATATCCATGTAGACACACATCACAACCCCTTTAGCCCTTACAAGAAACCTTTCAGTAATTGCAATGTATCGGGAAGTTGTTTTGTTACAGAGTTTACTATTTATGCATGGCTTTTATATTCTTTATTTAATCTATAATTTGTTTAATTAAATGAGAAGTTGGGTACAATAAATGTCCATAAAATTGATTATAAGAAAAGGAAGTGCCTAATAAGTGCGAGGGTCCTGGTTTCAAATGTTGACTGAGGTTTGCCATCCTGACATCATAGATTTCTTAAGGCTCTTCAGGCAAATGTTGAGGAATTACTTTAAAATGGACTAAGACAACTCCCTTTCCCATCATTTCCAATTCATCATTCATAATCATCCCATTAACAAATGCCATAGAACGTAGGCAGTTTCAGAAGCATTTTTAAATACACAAAGGATCTCATATATACTGTACACTTAAGTGTTGCTGCATTTACAATACAGTTTTGTTTCTGAGGTGGATGACTGCATTTTGTTTGGTTCATAAGTTATTGCGTTGCTTCAGGTTCGTGTTCGGCTTTGGAATAACAACTTATCACAGAGATGATGGCGCAAAACTGTACTGATATGTACTACAGTAAAATTATTCCATGTTGGCTATCCTTGTTCAGTTTAAATTTGACTAATGTTGATATGGGAGTTAACATACAAAAAAGGCAAATCTATCCCTGTAACAGGCTGTGGAGGCCCATAAGGTTTTGGGACATCAAGGCTCCCACATTTTCTGTGAAGTCTGCTAACAGATGCAAGTCAGCCTTACATGTTGGCTGCCCTTTACTGTCCAGAAAGATTCCTGGTACTCATTTCTGTAAGAGGCTCAGTTGACCTCAGGGCCATAGTGTGGCTGGAGTGATTGGCCCAATTCAAAAGTTCAGTGAACTCATAGGAATTCAAACCTGCGACCTTCTGGCTTGTGGCATAGTGCCTCAACCAACTGCACTGCCATGTGCCCCAGTTAGCATGCAGAACAAATATTAAAATCTCATCTTACTTGCTTATTATGGTGAATATTTTGTTCATATAATGTTGTTTCTAGCAATCACATTATAAGGTTTCATTAACAAACTACTTAAAATTTTTATGCTTTCTTTTATATTGCACAGTGCATTTGAAGTGGAGAATGGTGGTCAGTTGGCCACTTGCCAAGTTGAGCACTTTTTAGAAAACAAAATTTCTGTTCCCTGTTGATATGGGATCACAGATGTGTAGAAAGGGGATGTGGCTGAAATGTTTTTTGAAAATCCAGGGTTTTTTTTGGGGGGGGGGGGGTGTTATGCATACTGATACATGATTGCTATATACCAACAAGCTTTGCTCAGTATTACTGGGTTTATGGACTTTGACCATCATCTGGTGTTCTGAAAAACACAAAAGAACATAATGTTTTAGAAACTGGATCTGTTTCCATCATCAAGTGAGAGGTGAGAGACACCTGCTCTGTTGGGTACATTAGAAAGTGCTAACTTCAATCACTGGGCAACTAGAAACTGGATCTGTTTCCATCATCAAGTGAGAGGTGAGAGACACCTGCTCTGTTGGGTACATTAGAAAGTGCTAACTTCAATCACTGGGCAACTAGAAACTGGATCTGTTTCCATCATCAAGTGAGAGGTGAGAGACACCTGCTCTGTTGGGTACATTAGAAAGCGCTAACTTCAATCACTGGGCAACTGTTAGCGTTTTCTAACTGACCCAACAGTGTCGGTGTCTCCCGTCCCTCACATGAGCATGTAAACAGATCCAGTATCTGAAATGTTGTGTTCTTTTGTGTTTTTGACAATACCAGGCAATGGACAAAGTCCAGGCACCGGTAATCCTGAGTGTTATACACCATCATCAGAACCTGTTGGAATATGCCAGCAAACTTGTCAAAAGTTGAAATTCACACATCTTTCAGTCCATTGCATGTTTAAACATGTCTAAAACCTAGCACGAAAGTTCTAGCAAACATACTTCTAGATGATAAGAGTGCCCAGAATATGCAAATATTCCTTATTAGGAAGAGCAAAACCCCCAGTACACCACTTACATTAAAATCATTATCTAGCATGTATGAGGAATAGGATGTGCCAGTTATGTGAATCAGCCATTTTGTTAAGAAGGTACTCTTTCAGTGCCAAATACAAGGTCAAAACAACATGTTTTCACTTCAGTTCTTGTGTATGAATCTTTGTAAGTGAAATAGTCGGTTGATGAATGGAGGATTTCAGTCATTTATGTTGAAATGTGAACATAGATTGAACAGCCTCTATTGTAGTAACACCTGTGTTAGGGAGGATTATGGGTAGCCCTTCTAATGGTGGCTGGGAGATCTACTGCATGTATGGGTCAATATATGCACACCACACATTTGTTTTTGAATAATATTTTAAAAACAGTAAATTTTCAGTTGCTTGGAGTTTATGTGCTTGCCAAGTAACCTAGATGGAAATGTTAGAATACATGCAGAACACTAGAATGAGTTGCAAAATGGAAGTGACAGTACGGGTTGTTGGCCAAGATGATCATAATTGATCATTGTAAATGAATGGGATTTTAATGCTTCATAAGAAAGTGGCCAACCTGCAGGTATGACAAATATTATGGTTTTCTGGGTTATAACACTGTGGAGTCTGGTAGTCTGTAGACCAGGCATGTCAAACTCAACTTGTACAGAGGGACACCTCAGCCCTACAAATAATAGTCCAGGGCCGCACTTCAAAATAGAAATATACATTAGATTTTGATACAAGGAAATTTAATTTTATTTGTTATTTAGGAATAATTTCAGTATAATTACCTAAAGTGGAACACTTATATTTTGCCCACAAATCAAACATGTAAGTTTACCTTCTATTTCACAACAGAAATAAGTGATTTTCCATTTTTCTTCAAATACATGGCGCTCACTTTCAATAGTTTTTTTTTTTTTTTTGCTACTTCAATTTTTTAAAACTACATTGCCCTTTAAAAGTTACTGTACATATACAAGAAAACTCATAGTTGATAATTTAATGTTTAATTATAACCTCTATATGTTCATCACAATACAACATCAGCACCTGTCACTGTGTGAAAATAAACTGAATGACAATATAGAAGAGACTACCGGACTAGTAGGAAGGTGTATCTTGTCTCAGTGGTCATAAAAGTGAAAGTTTGCTAGCAGCCCATTAGACAATGGCTGGGGGTTGCAAGCTAGTTTTGAAGGTAGAAATCCCTTGCACTTGTCTGCCAGTTGCCACCCTCCTTGCATTCTTACTACGCCTCCAAAAGGGATTCTAGGAAATACTTGGGGTGGTGAGGCTGTGCGGATTTTAGTGCATTAACATTCTGAAATACAATAGGTTGTCCTTCACGAACTTTACAAACCGTTAGTTTGTCAAACCCTTCTGCAATTCTCAGAATCACTTTTCTTGCAGCCTGCTAATTTATGTCTGCGTGAGACTTCTTGTCTTTACAAAAAATATTTCTACTACAATTTTAATATTGATTTTAATATCAATTAGCTCTAAAAGTTGAGGGGCTGCACTTTGTGGCTGTGGGGGCTGCATGTTTGACACAGCTGCTGTAGACTATGCAGTTTATAACCCACAAGATTACAAGATGAATCATCACTGCTGTGAAAACGATGGATCTCAAGGGTTACTAAATTTACAGTTTTCACTCTAATCGTTATTGTAGTTCAAGAAGTCATGTTTAATGGTCTCATGTGAAGAGGCTGAAGTTACCAAGAACTTTTTAAAACATGTAAACTGAATTGCTATTGGTTGATCTCACTGAATGTTACAACTAGAAGCATTGTTACAGAAACTGTATTTAAGCCATTTTACTTCACACAGTTTTTACAGAATTTTAAAATATTTACATTTATGAATTGTTTTAATTTAATTTAAATTCTGATGTTCACTGGGTAATATTCAGCCCCAGTACAGGTGATTCATTATAGTGGGATTTCTGTTACATAATTTCTCTTTTATAATTTGCTAAAACTTAGAAACATTTTATATTGTCATGTGTAGGGGGTACCCATGATGAAAATAACGGACTCTAGATCAGATTATTGAATTTATTAGCACCTTGGTTACAAGTTCTCTTAATTATGGTTAAATACAGCACTATCACTCATTTATGCAATTTCCAGTTCACCGTTGCACACGCAGTAGGATTGTCTCTCTTCACTAGTCATCTCATGGCACCTAGCAATGGATCTCAACACACAAAGTAGCACTTCAGATCAGTATGAAGTATTCTTGCTGTTTTGTCTTCAGTCACTCTGAAACATTGGAAAAAATCTTCTGGACTCACTGCTCCAGCTGTGACTGACTCGTAACTGCCCTTGAACTAACTATGTTAAAGTCAAAGTTATGTTATGACCAGTGGTCAGTCAGCCAGCCAGTCTGTCTTAGAATAGAGCACCCATCTGGGGCTTAAGACCAGATCTTTATTACTGTCAGAACAGTTGCAGGTTTGGTGATGTCATCTGTATTTCTGTGAAACTTTCAGGGCCTAATTTCACATGCTTCATATGCAGGTTGGAAGACACAATAAGCATAGCTACAAACGCTGTGCATCTCATTGTTCCCGTGTAAACTTGGGAAATTCCTCCACTATTTGCATTCTGTATTATGTTGTGAACATGGTCACCGTCACATTTAATCTTTGGACTAAATGTAATCCCATCTTCCAGCCATTGCCACTTCCGAAGCTGATTCCTTCAGCTTTACCTTATTTAATTTTAAGGATCACTTTACTGAAGGATATAAATGAACTTCTGTTTGATAGTGTTTCCTTTCCAAGCTGTGGGCTCTCTGTAGAAGTGGGCTGTCTTGCCAACATTTATATGGCCCAGAAGATGAAAATGCCAAGCATGTCCAATATATCAGCAGTTCACTCCACTTTTTTACAGTGCCATCAATCCACATGAGCATTTAACTGCCATGAAAGCCTGAACTTGTTTATCACTCACATATAACTAGTACTGTCATGTGTCTCATCCATTTTAGTACAGTTTGAAGGCCTAATTTAACTTTTGCTTGCTTAGCATGAGTCCTTTGACACATTTGTATGGAACAAGTATCATCTTATGTGAGTTTCTTTTGCTTTAATTTGTTTTAAGATCCAGTTCTGGGCATATTTAACTACATGAGAGAGCAGGATCTAGAATAAGCAATACATGGATATTTATCTTGTACAGGATTATTTTAAAACTTGTTGGTTTTGAGGATTTCACAACTATAATATGTAGTACCCATGACAGGTGTTGTGTCGAATTCATCAAACCCTGCTTTTGCTATGCTGTCTAGTTTATGTCTCCTTGATTTACATGGTATTCTGTACACCTAGACAGCAGGCAGCTATAGTCTGTAAATGACACTCAGTTTTTTTTAATACCATGCTGAATTGTACATTTGGCTGTACTTGCATTGAAAGTCTAGCCATTCTGGTGCTGTTTTGTGTGAAGAAAGACGATTATAGGGATTGAGAATTAGGGTGATATGTAAATATGCGGAAAAATAGTTTTCTATCTTTGTGTTTCAGTGTGCATTTGATTTTCAGCCATGTCTATCATCTCCGTAGTAACGTCATTTGATAAGATTTATTTTTAGTTTTAACTTAAAATAAAATTTAGTTCTGTTCACGTTATTGTACTGATTAGATTGAACTTGTTCTTCACAGTGAATGCCTAGGATTGAGAGACATTGCCATATGGTAGATTTCGTGATTGTATTGTTCATTTCAGGGATGCACCATACTTTTTCAGTTTGTAATACTTACTGACTATCTAATTCAACTGAAAACCCTTATTCATGGGGGGAAGTTGTTCTCATTTAAAATTCTAAATTGTTGACTGACTGATTTTTTTTCCCTGTTGTAGGATCCAGTGCATCTGGGTTAAGTAGTCCAGGTTGGTCTAGTTTTCCTTTTTCAAAACAATTGTTCTGCACTAAATTTTACTATCTTTTAACTATGTTTTATCTTTTGTTCAGCATAACTCTTGTTTGGGATTTCTTTGGAATTTGCTTGCTAATGATTTGCTCTGCTAATTCAGCACTAATACATCTTACACAATATTTGATTTTCTTCTATGTTCCTTTGTTTATCTGTCTATGTGTCTTTGTTAATTTGCTAAAATTTTAGTGCTGTGTTTTCGGTTGAGTGTTTAAACAGATTGCTCATTACAATTCAGTTATAGGAATTGAATCAGTAGATGTATGGCATACACATCTTGAGGCTTACAGTCTAGTACGTTTGCCAGCATTCATAATTCCTGTAGCATCAGGTGATTTGTTTAGCTGAAATTTAATTTTGTAATCATGTTGCATTGTTTTCTGGCTGTACTTAGTGCTCTTTACATTAAAAATTTCAGCTAGAAATGTGTAGTGCAACTTGTTAATATTTCAGTATTCACTTGTTTTTGTGGTTATGGTACAGATCCCCAGTCACTTAAACATGAGATTGATGTAGTGCTGGGACTCCACCCAAGGCAAAGTTTTCAGACAGACAGATGCATGCACATGAAAGGGTTGAAGAATATAGGGTCTACTCACCAAATTTAGTGATATGGTGAACATAAATTCATATTAACCACTTATGTTGGTGAGCTTTATTTCAGTTTCACTCACAGTTTAGTTGATATTAACATCTTTTCACTATTTCCCCTATGTCAACTCTATAGAGTGGCAAGAAAGAGGTTAAAATGATAAAATTGTTTTGCTCTTAAGACTTCAGTTTCCATGAAAGTCTCCATTCTTGTAAAAGTTGAAATGGTTTAAATACATATGTAGAGACAGATCGTGACACTTTGAAGGTAGTTAATGCTATTAAGTATTGGTTTTATTGATTGTTGTTATGGAAAGTTAATTTCACACAGATATCCCATGGATCATGTATATACATACATATTTTCCTCATTCTTATGATACTGCTACAAGTTAGGACTACTCCTGTCACTGCAAGGTATCGTTTTCAAGGAATATGCATTTTTAGTTTGGTGAGCATGACTTGGCATAATTTTTCAAGTTCTGTATATACAAATAAACTAATAACTGTAACTTTAAAATATAGGATTTCATATTTTAACTTGTTCTGGTTTGCATTTTAAATTTAGTTCTATACAAAGAAAATTAAATGTTTCATGCATGTCTACAGGTATTTTATTTTATGGCACATTCTCTTAGAATTTGTGTAGTGATGAAAAGAAGGCTACATATTATACATTTCAGATTGAGGCTTTTGCCAGTTCAATTCATGTTAAAGCTTCACTGTAGTTTGCAGTAGGGGAAGTAGGTTATAACAATACAATACAATACAGTTAGAATGTTTATGCATAGAATAATAATTCTGGTGCATTTACTCCACTTTGTTTCATTACCTCAAAAACCATAAGACTTATGGTAAAAGAGAATTGGCAAAAAATGTGTGTTTCACTTTTTCTGCAAGTTTTGTTTGAAGCATTTTATGCTTCTATAAGTATTTATCACGTTAACCACAAGAATGAATAGAAATGTGTATAGGTCTTCAAGTTAAGTGCCATTTACTCTTGTGCATTTCTAACCAAAACTAAAGTGAATTGACAGATTTCAGAACAACTCTGTAATGTCAAATTTCATGAGAGCTCTTTGATTGATTCAAGAGTTACTACATGTGGACAGGCAGGAAGACAGACAGACTGATTGACAGACAGACATGGCAATGCTGATAGGCACATTTCTATAACGTTTTGTCATGAACTCTCAAAGAAATTAAATTTGGTACAGAAATTAACAAGGACATAGTTAATGTTATGCTCATATGGAAATACAATATTACAGGTGTTACACCTATGTAAGTAGATTATTAAGATTTCAGAGATATGTCAGGCACACAAAGTGGGAGAATTCTATCATCAGGTATTTAAATAATACATTTTTTTTTTATTCAACTTAGTGTTGAAGACACTTGTTCAGTGAAACTGTTCATCATCTTACACCAATATTCACATTAGTTACATACAGAATCATTCTTGATGACCTCTTGAATAGCTTGGCTAATCAAGAAGTCCAGACATTCATTTCCATGAGTTCCATGTGTATCCTGAACTCTCATGTTAATTGTAAGTAAGTCAAAACACTTAACATCAGCATGAATGTTCTTCCAGCTTTTCAAAAACATTGAACATTTCTGTTCAGAGATTGCTACAAACAGGATTGAAGACATGCATACATACTTTCTCTTTAAGTATTCCTTGCCATGAAATAAAATTTCACTGATGATCTAAAATATAAATGATCTGTCATACAAAAAGATTTGATAAGAGCTTTTATGTGGTGAACACATTTAGTACAGCATATGTGCATTTCATTTTCTGTATTTAATTAGTAGGGATTTCCATTTGAATAGAAGCCATTGTTTAAAACATTTACTGTTCCTATGGTTGAATTTCAATCTCAGTATGCAGCTGGCACTGATTACTTATTTTTGGATTATGTTAGGGTTTGCATTTTTTATGGTACTCTTTTCTCCTTGGAACAAAAAATCTGTTCTCAATATTTTGATGTCAGAAATTTTGCCCAAAACATTTTCATATATTTAACAATATAAATGTAAAGTTAATTTTGGAACATCAAAGAGGGTGTAGTCCAAATCCATATTTAGTAATATATTTTTGCTGTGATACCCATGTCACATTTCACCAATATCCAGAATGGGTTGAGGAATTAGTAGATGTGACTGATACATTGGTATAAAATGTCTGAAACTTGGTCATGTCCCTATTGTAAGCTGAAGGAGTATGTAATGATAAGTGCTTTGTAATACTTCAGAGAGTCCATTTCAAAGCATGAGGTTCGGTATGGGTAAGCATGTTTATTTTAAAAACAGATTCTTAGATTTCATTTATCTTCTTCACTGATACAAATTTGGTATTAAAATGTACTCTTATTTTGTTTTTACATGACAGTCTATGGCTCATTTTACATAAAATGTGATACTGCAGTAATTTGTAATTTTTAGATAGTTCTAATCGCCAGCATATATTGTCTGCCAGGAGGAAAGAGGATGAGTTTTACTTTACATATGTATAGGGCCTCTATGGTCTAGTGGTCAGAGTTCTTGGATACAGATCCAGAGGACCAGGTTCGATTCCCGGTGCTACCAGATTTTCTGAGAAGAAGTAGGTCTGGAATGGGGTCCACTCAGCCTCGTGAGGATAATTGAGGAGCTATTTCAGCGGCTCCGGTCTAGAAAACCGAAATTAACGACCCTGGGAATTCGTTGCACTGACCGTGCAACACCCTTTATCCACTGAAGTTGGCACTAACTTCGCTGACCAGCAGCGGTGGTTCAGTCGGTACAGTTCGCTTGTGGACTAAAACCACGGAGTTTGTATGTTTTTATGTATAGGGCATGTGTTTAGAACTACAAAGCCAGACTGTAGTTTTGCCGAGATGTTTGCTGGGTACTGATGATGGTTATGAATTGGCACCTGTTTTTATCAAGATTTAACTTAAACAGTGAACTGCTACGAGGGAGCATGCAATGAAATTCCTTAGCTGCTGTGTAGGAGCAAATTTCCCCCCCCACACACACACACACACACACACACACACGCACACACATAGTTTATGTGTATTATTTCTTTTTTAGTTAAAATCTCTTTCAAATTTTTCTATCCTTGTGAAGTTATTTCTATCTAAATGATGCACTGGATTCTAATGTGTTGTGTGTTTACATTTGAAATTAAGAAATTTCATTATGTCTGTAAATAGCACAGAACCCTCTGCATAATGATACACCTTTCTTTTCAATTATTGTAAGGTGTAACATGGCTGTAGACTTTGCATTATTTTCTTGGAGGCTTTTAGATTAATTCATTGGCAGTGCTACTGAACTTATACTCATTACAAGCCTTATGCTTTCATTTCATGAACAAATTGAATATTTTTGGCTTTTATTGAATAAGTTTTTATTAAAAATAAGTAATATACACCATATTCAGAGCGCAGGCTGACTGGACATTGATATTACCCTCGTCAACTTCCTGCAAAGGCGCCGTGCCACTTGTGGAGAAAAATGCTGCAACACAGCCAGAACTGCTAGTACACATTGTTTACTTCTTTTGTTAATTATTAATGAAATCTAATAATTACTGTTGCACCATCATAGAAAATGTTCAAAACGTCACTGCCTACAGAAACACCACTTTGTTGTGCTAATCACCACAAAGATTTTCAAGGAGAATTTTCTAATTGATGACCGATGTCATCAAGTTTTTCCTCAGTTAAAACACAATTTCTTTTTAACGGATTTCTGGTAATTAAAATGCCTTGGCTTCAAACTTTCTTCACTAATTTGGAAATTGTGTGTCAAGATGGCTCTGTTATGTCAGGAAGTTTACAGTGAACATTTCTCCTGCACTATTTGTATGAGTTTCCTCACATAAGAATCATACGTGAAAACTCCTTGTTCTAAATTGTATCTCACACGAGCCATAAAGAGAGAACAGAGCACTATAGAAAGAAGCTTCTATAACACTTTATGGCATAACACTGACAACATTAAGTGACACTGACTGACTCACTGATCAGGTGATCACCCAATGAATGACCTTTAGTTTGCCAGCCACTCCCTCACTGTATGCCGTGACAACATACAGAGAAGCTCCATGAATGTCTAATAAACCTACACAATGAACACTCAGTAGAATTACTGTCCCATTATTTTGGACTTCAGTTATATTAATTGCTAACTAACTAAACTCCATGGAGCTGAATCCTTGAAAAGCTGCCAGTTTTACAGCTACTTAAGAATGTCCCAACAGTTTATGGAGCCCAAAAGTTAGTTACCATGTTCACAAGAGCACTCCACTGGTCCCTATCCTGAGCCAGATCAGTCCAGTCCATACCACCCCATCCCATCTTTCTAAGATTCTCCCACCTAGGTCTTGAGCATTTAGTGGTTTATTTGCATCTGGTTTTTCCACCAGAATCTTATATGAATTCCTCTTTTCCCTCCATTCATGCTACATGACAAGCCCTTCTCATCCTTCTTAACTTGATCATTCTGATTGTACTTGGTGAAGAGTACAAGTTTTGAAGTTCCTCATTTGCAGTTTTCTCAAACACCCTCAATCTGGGTTCCTCCCTTAATGTCAGAGACCAAGCTTCACACCCATACAGAACCACAGGCAAAATTATAGTTCTGTATATTATAATTTTTGCGTTTTTAGACAGCAGGTGAGAAGACAAAAGGTTCTGGACCAAATGGTAGCAAGCATTGCTTGAATTCAATCGATCTCCTCTTAATTACCTCTTGAATCAAATTTTGATTCGTTACTGTCATTCTCAAATAAGCTGTTCTTTTCTACAAATAGATTAATGAGTTTATAGATCTTAGGCTGTATTATGCCCATTAATTGCTACAGAACTGTAACAAAGTTTATAGAGTATGTGCATGTTGGGACACATTGGCCATATTGCCAGGAAAGGAATTTATATTGAGCTTTGTTCCAACAAAATGAGCAGGGAAGATATCTTCTCCCTTAGTAAATAATGGAAGCCAGTTATTCTTGCACTGCAGGTACAGCATACTGTATGTTGTGTGGATGAAGACATTTGCTATCCTAGGGACCTTTTATCCACTTTGAGTACTCCACTTCTTACTTATATGGCCCTTCAAATCACTTTTTCTCCATACAATCCAATACTTGTCCACTGTGTCTTTCTCTGTAAAATGTTTCACAGTCTCATGTGGATGATGGACTGGGAGAACTTAATACTCACATTGCAAGGTTATGATTGCACGTAATAAAAGCTTTAGTTAGGTTTCCCGTAAATTAAAGCATATTCTCTTTTACTGTCTGTCAAGTTAAACTTATTCTGTCAGTTACATTTTGTACTAGTCTGATGAATGAAAACTTACACATAGTTGCACTGTGTAGCGTTTTGTTACCTGCATAACTTTCACCCTCTGCAAATAATGTTGTGATTTGCAATGTGGGTAACTTGTTCCCATCCATTTCAAGTTTCATGGCAATATCCCATTTCTTAGAGTCAGATTAATACCACATATTAGTTCCCCGTTATTCCAGAAATTTTAAAGACACTGATAAAGTTGATAGGATGTACATGCTTTTGTAAAGGGACAGGTATCATGAGCTTTGTAGTTTGTAATTATTATCAGGTTGTTAGAATAATTAAATAAGAAAAAAATTAAATTGGGTTGGAAATATTGTAGATTGGAAAACAAAGCAGGTCTATGCATACAAAACTTTATTTCAAATCATGATGGAAACTGATAATTTGGAATCTAAGGGTGAAGGTAGGAAGATAATATTGAGCTGTATGTTGTAAGTGTACAGTCTCAGTTGAACTGGCACATGTTAAGGTCCAGAATGGCCTTGTGGTATGGTGATGAACATTTGCATTCTATAACAACATGGATTTTTTTTAATATATGAACAACTGTTAGCTCTTTGGGGAAGATGTGGCACCAGTGATATATTTGGTTGGTTCATTAATTACTTCACTGAAAGGATTATACATAGCATCCATAATTGCTTAATTTTGTCAGAAGATTTTTTTTTAAACATGTGTACTGTAATAATTCTTTTGTTTTTCTTGTTCATATTATTTCGAAGTGTGTCATTTCTTCATATCTTTGGACATTGAGATGTAATGAAAATGTCTTTATGCATCAAGACTTTGTGTTTGTTTATGTATCCATGTGCTTTTATTACCATTTTGTGTGTTACTGTAAATTCCTCTTGCTTGTACATTCAGCAACAGGTTTTACTAACATTCCTCCTGTCATAATAACAGTCATCATTGTTTCTTGTTTGTTTTGTGTTGCAGCCTTATCTGGTCTAACGAACACCACTGCAGGTATGTGTATGTGTCTTTCAGTTTATCACAGTTAACATGTTATTATATTTGTATGTTGCAAGAGACAGGATGTGTAATTACTGTGTGGTCCATTGTGAGTCTGTTAGCATTGGATCACAGTATATTTTACAGCATGGCTCCAAAATTGAGATTGAAAACTACTTGGGAGAGTTACAGTCACACATGTCTGTTGAGATGTACATGCAGTCAGGTTAACTTACTCAAATAATGTAACCTATATTATATGTTATGCCATGCACTAACAGAATTTTTTGATTGGCTGTAAGTTGCCTGTTCTGTTTCAGTTTATATCCTGAATTTCTGATTTTGTAAGAAGCTAGGCCTGTAAGCTAAAGATATCATGTCCATGTGTCTATAAGCCATAACAACTTTTCAGCCAGTTGATGGATCTTCATGCTAGTTTTGTGAAACTAAGTATGACTATCATACCTCTAAAATACAATCCACTTCATGCTTACTAGTTTCATATCATCAGTTATACCAACAGGAAACCATCTGAATTTCTGAAGTGAGAGTAACATGGACTCTGACCCATGTATATAATGGAAACACAAATTTGGCAACTTTTCTTCCATAAAACAAAAATCTTTGACATTTACATCACCTGCTACATTATTAGTTTCTTAGATACAGAACATGATGGACAGAAGGACAAGAACTGTTAATTGTGTGAATAGAGTGACTTAATTATGCTTGTAATTCTAGAAAATCTGTTTAGAAACATAGAAAAATGTGCATTTTTTTTTTAAATTTGTTTTATCAGCTTCGAACATTATAGCATTTGTTGCATATATTTCATTGGCCTCTTGTCTTTTGCAACAAACAGTAAAACCTGATCAAATCCAAGTAGTTAAATATTAGCTGGAAAGGCATGGTGAAATCTGATGTTTCATTTCAGCTGTATATTGTATACTTGCATTTGTGTGCTTAAAATTTGTTTTCTCATGTAAGTATGTCATGTGTGGGGAACTCTTCTTCCAACCATTATTTCAGATTTAGAGTACATTGGGCCCCTGCCAATTGTATTTATGTTTTCTGGTGACATACACATAATTTTCAAAAGAGCTTGTAAATTTTTACTCATGGTGAATGTTATTTCATCAAAGTTATGTAAAAAAAAAATTTTTTTCCCCCCACGGAGATTTACATTAATTTTAAGCAATTCTGATTACCCTTGACCTGAATTTTAATATTTTTTTACGCAATGATTGTATCATTAAGTTAATTTGTGCCATACTGAAAATGGTTCATAAACCACAGTTTAGACATTTTAAGAACATAATTATATTGTTACATTTTTAAATTTGGAACAGAAACATCTAAAACTTCACAGTGATGTAAAATGGAAACTTTGTAAATTATGAAATTAAGAAAATATGTGTAAGTTTTGAGGTTCTCACGGCGATGACTATGAAGAAAGTCGTCTTCTGGGATCTGGCGCCGTGTATTCTTGGTTTTAACCGACGTTTCGGAGGAACATATCGCCTCCATCTTCAGGGCAGTTGAATTGCGTTGCGAATACAGAGAGCAGTAGCTGCAATGATTGGGAAGTGAAAAGCGCTAGTTTATATATGAAGTAGGCAGGGAGGGTTTGGGAGAGGGGACCAGTGGGAAGAGTGAACAGCGATTAAGGCCATATATGGTCTGGGGGCGAAAGGGGGGGTACCGGCCAGTGAATCTAGGCAACTTGGAGGTCAATGGCACGGAGGTGGCGGTTAAACAAGAAGAACCGGTTGGCTGGGGACAGGCTATTGACGTCAATGACATGAACTGGGGACAAGCTACTGACGTCAGTGACATGAAGAAGAACTGGGGTGGCTTTGTGGAGTTCTCTTGAGGGAAGAGATGAGAGGTTTCCATGATTTGTTGAGATAAAACCCTGTTTCCTTGTGCATGTTGTTTGGATGGACCTCGATCTCAATGGCCGTTATCTGGATCGCATCATCATGGAGGCCATTGCGATCGAGCTCCATCCGAACAACATGAACAAGGAAACAGGGTTTTATCTCAACAAATCATGGAAACCTCTCATCTCTTCCCTCAAGAGAACTCCACAAAGACACACCAGTTCTTCTTCATGTCATTGACATCAGTAGCTTGTCCACAGTTCATGTCATTGACGTCAATAGCCTGTCCCCAGCCAACCGGTTCTTCTTGTTTAACCGCCACCTCCGTGCCATTGACCTCCAAGTTGCCTAGATTCACTGGCCGGTACCCCCCCTTTCGCCCCCAGACCATATATGGCCTTAATCGCTGTTCACTCTTCCCACTGGTCCCCTCTCCCAAACCCCCCCCGCCTACTTCATATATACACTAGCTCTTTTCACTTCCCAATCATTGCAGCTTCTGCTCTCTGTATTCACAACGCAATTCAACTGCCCTGAAGATGGAGGCGATATGTTCCTCCGAAACGTCGGTTAAAACCAAGAATACACGGCGCCAGATCCCAGAAGACGACTTTCTTCAGAAAAAATATGTTTTGATTGAAACATTTTCTCCCGAGTTTCTGAAGTGTTGGTAAAGCGTTGTTGTTGTGTATGTCACTTTACACTTCATGCTTGTATGAATGAGACTAAAATGAAAATTCAGGTTGCACCAAATCATCATGTGCCTTAATAGTATTGCTTTTCCATTTACCTTTGAACAGTAAGTTGGTATTTCATAACGTGTGTTTGCATAAATAACCAATACAGTGGCCCTCTCCAAATATCTGTTAAGCAGAAATTCCTCATTAACAATTTTGTTTTATTTCCCTAATTTTAAATGAAGTAATTTACTATTTTGCCTGTACATTTATGTTAATTTGTTGATTTAAACTAGATTTAAACTAAATTATAAGAATTGCTTGATTAAGATGTATTTTCATATCTCCCTATGCCTTCTACTTGCTGTTGATGGAAGCCAACAGATTAAAAAAATGGTAATGAAGGTTTTGGAAATATTTGAAGTGTTTTATGTATTTGGAGTGCCTCGAATCTGTAAAGTGACTGGATATGAAATGGACAAATGGGGTTTGATTCTTATAAGAGGCAAGATTTTTCTCTTTTCCACCATATTTGGACTGCTTTGTGGCCCACGAAACCTTTTATGCAGTGGGTATCTGAGGATTTTTCCATGGTGATAAAACAGCTGAAGCATGAAGGAGACCACACTCTGCCATCTAGTACCAAGATCTAGAATTTGTGAAAGGTTATGTGAACTCACCTTGTACACCTTTGTTTTATGGGCACAAGAAAACTTTATCCTTGCCTGTCTTCAATTCAATTTCAATTCAATTCAATTCAATTCATTTATTTCATCCATAGCTGTAGAAATTACAATTGGACATGTCAGATAACAAGAACATTACATCAAGCATAACATTCAAAGTACATGAATATAGAATAATAAATAATAAATACCTAAGACTAGAGAAAATATTTAAAACATATATACAGATTGTTTACAACATACAAACAGACTATTTAAAACATATTCCTGTACATATAAATAATTTATCTAAAACAGATTTATTTGTCAGCAAGCAGTCCATATCAACAGTTGTTAAAAAATTCCTGAAGAGAATAAAAGACGTTACACAACAAATAATTTTTTAGCTTCTTTTTAAAAACATTAAAATTATTTACACTTTTTAGTTCAGTCGGTAGGCCATTAAATATTTTGGTTCCCATACCAATCACCCCTCTTTTGCAGCGCTCAGTATTGCAAAATTGAACATACAGATTGTGTTTATGAATAGTATTATAGCCATGTACGTCAGAATACTGGGTAGTATATATCCTATTTTTTATTATAAAACATAAAATCTCAAATATATATAAGGAAGTAACTGTTAGAATCTTAAATTCTCGAAACAAATTTCTACAGGAGACTCTATTTCTTACACCTTTAACCACCCTTAAACATTTTTTCTGTAGTTTAAATAGAGTTTCAGAGTCCTTTTTCACCCCACCCCAAAAAATAATACCGTATTTCAACACGGACTCAAACTTTGCAAGATACACATTTCTTAATACAGATTGGCTCACAGAGTCCCGTAAAGATTTAATCAAATAAAGAGTCTTGCTAAGTTTTTTACAAACATATTGGGTGTGGGTTGCCCAACTTAAATCCTCAGTAATACAAATACCCAGAAATTTTACATCTGATGAACAAACTACCTCCTTATTATTTAAAGAAAAAATGGATCTAATAATTGGAGTAGATCTACTTCCCCGAAAAAAAATTACCTTAGACTTTTCAGTGTTTATTATTAAATGATTTTCATAAAACCATTTTTCTAATTGATTCTTTACATTTTGAATTTTTTCATTTAATGATAACATGTCATTTCCAGTAATTAATATATTAGTATCATCCGCAAATAATACTACCTCTGCATTTTGTATGATTCGGGGCAGATCATTTATGAATAATAAAAATAAAAGGGGTCCTAAAACAGAACCCTGAGGTACACCATGTTTAATAGCCTTAAGAGATGAGGTAAGTGTCTTTATCTTAAAGGTCTTTTGATCCATATGGTGAATTTCAACAAACTGGGTTCTGTCGGTGAGATACGATCTCATCCACGCGTGAGCTATTCCTCTCAGTCCATACAACTCCAGCTTTGCAAGCAGCAAGTTATGATTAATAACGTCAAAAGCTTTCGACAGATCCAAAAATATACCAAAAGCAAATTGTTTATTATCTAGGGTTTTTTGAATTTGCCCAATAAAAGTTTGAACTTTCTCTGAACAGTGAATGGAGTTCCTCCAGAATCAGATCTTGTCAATGTAGCCAATACCATGCTGTGTTGCATGTTTGAACCCTTTGCTATGCTGAACATACTTTTCAAAAGCATTTAAATTATGTGAGCTGATAACATGAGGATAAGGTGAATTTAAATATCTTGACAAACAATAGGCTGTGCTTTATTTTCATATATGTTTATGCAGTGAAGGAAAATACAGATTCATATCTTGCTGTCATTACAATGTACTCCCCTTCCTGTGTATACTGAATAGTTCTAGAGTACAGCAGATTCTGACTTGAGATTATCGTGTATAAATATAACAGTACATTTTTTAAAACAATAACCAGTTTTGCAGTACTGTGAGTTTAAAAGCCCTGAAATGTCTTAAAGTCTTAAAATACTAATGACAGAAGACTCACTTTCATAATTTTGTAATATACAGTGGAAAATATATGTACATGAGAACCTTGAAGTTATGGAGATTGGAGAATATTGTGCACTTGAGGCACTTTGTAACTGATACACGTCACTTGTATTGTCACGCTGATGTTTGTTAAGATGAAATGGACGTCCAGTTAAGATTGGAGGGATGAGAACTAGGTAGAGAATTTTGGTGGGAAAATGTCTTTGAAATTTGGCCACTTGGAAGACAGAAGAAGAGTAAAATGATAGTACCGAATTGGATCTAAGGGTGAAATGTCGAGTGGATGTGAAATGCCACAAAAATTAATAACCCAAATGCTGTTATAACAAAAATTATACTTGAGTTACCAGAGAGTCACTCACTGAGTCACTTATAAAATTTAAACTGTGAAGAAGACCAGGAGTCACATGAATGCTAGTTCATTTCATATTGTTTTTAATTTAGTGAAGAGTTGTTGAGTATATGAGACATTCATTTATTAGGCAGCATTTTCTGTATATAGTGCAGTCATTTGTGGTTCATAGTTTCATGTACATAGCATAGACATACTCAGATAAGATTTTGCCATGGGCACATACAGTAGTAAATAAGATTTTGGTATATAGGTTTCAAAATCTAAGTCTCAGTCTCATGATTTACAAAATTAAATTAAATTAAGTGTAGACTTTATGTAGGGTACGCAGAAGAAAGAAACATTGAACTTGGGGAATATCCATGAGCATCGCTGTGACCATTCTTAAATTTGCTGATTTACTGCATCGGCATTCTCTGAGTTACTTTGTACTTTTGTTTGTACTCAGTTCCCACACTACGTGGATTTGGAATCCCAATAGTATATGGTGGTGGCTATGGGACATCTGTCCACCGATTTTTGGAACATTAAATTCTTTGATGGGTGTCAAGCATCAGGAGAAAGTGGACATAGTTTACTTATTGGAAAAAAAAAAGTGTTGTTTATATACCTATATGCAACTTTTGTGATCCTTTTATGGCATTTGTTTGAAATGTATGGATTAATTTTATAGAATTCGCAGGCACAATCAAATAGTATATTAATGGGTTAAATGACTGAAAAAGTAAGACTGTCTGGAAAAGTCCAGCATGTAAAAACATTTTTTTTCAGTCGTTACCTTTCCCACAAGTTGGGAAGGAATGAAAGTGAGAGTCGTCAGTAAAATTAATTTAATCTGTTGGCATCCACCTCTGTGACATAACCTGAATATTACTGTGTTGCATACATTTTTTTGTTTCAGTGCTGTAGAAAATAATTATTGATAATTTATCCCACAAGGCGCATCGATTTAACACATGTAGGCTATAATTAAGATTTGTAAGACATAGTATCTGATTCAGAATCTTTAATGTGTACTCATAATGGAAGAAGTCTCCACATATTCAGAAAGTTATTGTCATGCATTGTGTATCATCCATGTGTCACTGAACTGGTTTTCATAGAGAAAAGTAAAATGAAGATATTATCATTGGCTCTTCCTCTGTAGTGGATTACACCACTGAGTTAAGTTTAAAGTTGTTATAGTTACATATAGTGAAGTCCTGATTATTCACCTAATAACAGGGAGATGGTGCATGAATAATGAAAAAGAAGTGGATAATCGAAGTTACACATGTGTGCAGGAGACCATGGTAATTGTTGAATATTGTCGCTAGACTGACTGAGGAGTGGGGAGGGAGTGGCACAGATGGTTGGCATGCGCCTCTCTCTGAAAGGTTCGACAATCCCCATATCCCCTCCTTTCTTGTTATTATTCTTCAAGAAAACCAATGAATCATCATTTGCATCATAACCCAGTCATTCTCAAGTTCAGCAGAGCAGTCTGTGGAAGCTGCTGAGCTGGGTGTACCTGTACAGGTGAGCCAGAGGCAGCCATAGTGCAAACATGTGTGCACATGTGAAGCAGTGTGTACATGGAGATGGCAAGTTAGTTCAGTGGTCACAGTGATGAAGCAAGACAAGAAGAGACTAATGCAGTGGCACGCAGTGAAATGGTGGTGGGCTACACAGGCCAATATCCAGATCATAAGTGGCTGCTGTCAATCAGACATCTGTTCTGAAACATGATAAATGTTACAAAATACAAGTTCAGAAACATGCATAAAATGTAGGCTTCATTCTGGTCTGTTACTTTTGTTTGAAACATTTTTATCTTCAATAAATATTTAATGAGTTACATGCAAGATACCTTCCAAAACTCATGTAGATCTGCATGTTATTAAAATTGCCTGATATAAGTGGAAATTGAGATGCCTCAACATTTCACAGAGTTTTCCAGTGTCAAATTTCATGGAAGTCATTCACTGGGTCTCAAGTTTTTTCCTGCATATCATAGATGGATGAGCTGACTGAGTGAACTTAATAGACATACTGCAGGGTTACTGGTGCACCTAAAAGGGTACATGGATAATCAGGATTGTGCTGTAAGTGAGATTCTGGGAGCAGTTTGTCAACTGTCATGTTAATACTGCTGAATTCAGAATTTACTAGAATGCAAAAAAGAAACAGTGGACTGCAATTTAGAAACCAGGGTTAATTTCTCTCTGCTGTTTGTATTCCCTCAGAAATTTACTTTACGTGGCAACTAATAAATATCTTACTAGCTACATTTCCCACACAAGATTTGAATGAGAGTGATGAAGATGTTCTTTGAGTCTCAGTCTCCAAGATACAAAAGCTTCATACCTAAGTTCATGGCACGGCGAATGTTAGAGACAGAGTCCTTCGGTTCTGTCCCCAGAACTGTGTGAATGAACCCATCCCTGTTTTTCATATTGTGATATGACGCCCAAAAGATGGAATAGTGAAATCAGAGGAGACGTCATTTGCTAGGCAACTGCTCGGTAAACACATTCCCATGGCAACAAATATGCAAGCAACAGTTGAATAACTCTTGTTGCTATGCAGTGGCTCTGTAAACACGCCTTCTCAACAATAGAGAGGCTGTGTTTTCTGTGTGGTCCATGCTAAAGGGTTATAAACAGGGCAAAGAAGATCATTTGAGTCACTTGATTTTTGAGATGGCAGCCTGCCAGGATGTGAGCTTGGGAGCAGAGGAATTAGAATTGAAATCCGTGGCTGTTTTTGTCGGGAGCGTTGAGTCAAGTCTTCAGTTTTGGCAAGTTGGCAGAATAATGACGGAAAGAAATTAGGCCGTGCAAAGTAGACTTCATGGGTGAGAATAGAATAACTGCTTTGTTGAAATCTATTGCCAAGATATGACTAGTGAAGACTGGGAAGACTAAGCGTGCCCTAGTGATTTGTAAAGTGTGTAGGTCAGCAATAGCGGCGTATTACTTACAGTAATGAGTTGAATATATAAGGTGTCAGTAAATCCAATCATCCAGTCCATAAGTCATGCACACCCTCCGAAATACATGATGGTATTTTGTGATATTATTTCATTGTGAATTGTGATGTTACATGTGAAAGAAAATGGTATTTCAGACTTCTTTAATACAGTAGAATAAAATTTTATCAGATTTTAAAAATTTGGATTGGTCATTGGATTTTTTTTCAATTGGCCTAATCCTTCTGGCCACACTAGGCCCTGGGGTTTACTCAGCCTCTAACAGAAATGAGTACCAGGAATTAATTAAATGATTTTCCTGGGGAGTGAAGCGTGGGCGGCGCGTAAGGCTGACAACCTTACCGCCATCTTTGAGCCGATTGTCAAGGTAATGTGGGGCCCTTAACGTCTCACAACCCTATGGGCCTTCACGGCCTGTTACAGGGATAGCTTTACTTTTTTTTACTCACATACTTCAATCCACACATGGTATTAGGCTTAGTTTTATCATAAATACTCATATTTAGGCCCTGTCTTTAATTATTTCCCTATCATTATTTTCTTAACCCTATAAAGGGCGTAAATGATTTGGTTGCTACTTTGCAGAAAATGCACCACATGTTTTGCATGAAGTTAGTTCAGCTAATGACATTCAGCAAAATTATTGTTGGTTAATCTGAGAAATTGAAACAGAATGCTGAGTCTCTAACTTTAAACAAGGTGGCATATATATTTACCACTGCCTGTTAAAGCAGTGAGAAAGAATGGGAAATAACATATTATACTGTAGGTGCGTTGAAAGCAAAGAAGATTTCTTTTATTTGTAGAATCACTTCTTTGGTACAAGGGACCCTGCTGTAATATAACTGTATTCTAATCAAATCTGTCTGTCTCTTTGTTTCTGTCTTCTGCTTGTTGTGTTGGCAATCCCTCCAGCTCTGCTTGGGAAGGCTGGTAACACAGGTGAGGGGATAGTCAGTGCTGTGTCAACCACATTCTTTTTTCTGTACAGACTTAAAGCTCATTTTTAGTTGTAGAAGACTGTAGACTTTTCTTCTTGTCGTCTGTGATTGCTAGTTGATATTGTGTGGTCTTCTTGGTTATGGTAATGTGTAGTGAGGTTCTTCCCAGCCTGCACGGTGTTGTGACCCATAAGACCTCAACACGAATCTTCACTATTGTGAAAACTTCAAATCTTGTGGTTTCAAGCTTTCATGGTGACTATGCAGTGAAGTCTTATTAGGCTATCAGCTGTGTGAAGATTGAGTTAGTATTCATCCATGTGATGAGTGATGGAAACACATGAGTGGAAGGGTGGGGTGTGGTCATTCCATTGGCTGGCTGGCTGACTGACTTTGCCCACTGTTCTCCAAGTAGTTTGCACTGGTACAGGACACTGGGCTCCAAGGGAACACTCCCTCGGTATAAATACATCATGCAACAGCATCACCCATCACAGCAACTCCTGATGTTAGAGACAGGACGCATGGATACTAATTCCATCTTCACACTGATTGTCTGACTTGTTGCACAAGTCTTATGCCACTAATTTAGTTCAAGTAGAAAGTTGCCAGGTATAATAAAATAAAATATGAAATTGCCATTGAAGTATATCTAATTTATTTCCTTTTTGCTGATCAATACTGTTGCATCCCAGACATGTTTCTGTCATGAAATGGTATTTGATGAACAACAAGGAAATAAATTGGATATTCTTGGATGGTTATTTTATATTTTATTTTAATATATAAAGTGGACTGGCAGGATAAACTCAAGACTAGTGTATGTAGGGCTGGGTAAGTATAAATGCATTTCCA
This sequence comes from Cryptotermes secundus, assembly GCF_002891405.2. NCBI lineage: Eukaryota > Metazoa > Arthropoda > Insecta > Blattodea > Kalotermitidae > Cryptotermes > Cryptotermes secundus. Next base: position 389,844 of record NW_019738952.1, on the reverse strand, counting down.
CATTTTGTTGTTGTTTATGAGTGGGCTAAGACTGAACCCATTATTGCTGTAGCTTCAGATGGGCCACTTATACATTCATGATGCTAGATGCATATGGAATATTAGGAAATGATGATTGCTATTTGACACCCAAGTACTTGGAAATAAACCTGGGCAAGTTCCATCTTACCTACCACACACCCCACATGGACTGGTTGCTCTGGGATAAGCCTTCTCTTTGATGGACAAAATCTGCATGGCTCGGTCCTATTTTTTATTACTTTAAATTAAAATAGAGATAAATTTTAGGAAAGGAAATTTTCAGTTCTTACCCCTATGGTTTCCCATCTTTTCTTGTCAGTACTGACCTTTTGATTGAGGGGCACAATGTAGTATTTATACTTCACCCTGCTTTCAGATGTTCATGATATATGCAAATATGCAGAAGAGGGGATGTGGGAACGCTGGGTTGTAGAGAATGCAGAAATATAGTTCTTGTTTCAAAATGGTATTTGACTGAGTGCTTCATTCCACTTTCGGCAGAATTTGTGTGGTCAGTGAAAGAACTGTTACAAAAGTTCTGAGCTTGTGAGAGAAAGTATGTCACTCAAACTCACATTAGGAATAATACTACAGTGACTGATTATAAGACACATAACTAGTGAGTGTATGGTGACAGTGCTTACTCTGATATAAAGGCATAAAACAGAAATATACCCACTGACTCTTCAACTCTCCTGTTGTGAGGCATGGCTGTAAATAAGTTGCACCAAAAATTGATTAACAAGGATGTTACTATATTTTGAATGTCTTCCAACTAATCACAGTGTAAAGTAGAGTAGTATCACAGTTGGTTAGCAAAGCTGGTTAAAATTGCATATTTCTACAAAAAGCATAAAAATATGCCCAATAATATATTTCCATTCATACATTACAAATGACTATATATTCAGATAACTTTTTCCTAATACAGTTCGAAAAATTAAATGCTCCAACCTGACAAAAATTAATTTTTCCCCATATAAGGTGGCACAGATTGGAGGATCACATTGAAAGGGATCTTTGAAAAATGTGTTTTATAGTTATGGACTGATTTAAGTGGTTCAGGACGGAACCTGTTGGCGTTTGTGAACACAGTTAGGATGTCTCAGAAGACCAGTTTAGAAAATATAAGCTTTTCAAGAATGTTGTTGAAGAACATTGCTTGGTTAGTTACAGTGAAAGATATACTAACTAGCCCTCAGCTTCTTGTTACTAGTTATAACATTCTGTTCAAAATTAAGAAACCTCTGTGTCATCCCAAGAACTCTTGGAAGGAGTACTTTATCATCATCATCATCATCATCATCATCATCATCATCACCACCATAATTCTGCATACTCATTCTTTGCCAATCATTTCCTCTGTCTCCCCCACCCCCTTTCCACAGCATTTGTATGGGTAGAAGACATGTTAGGCGCATTCTTCAGATTCTATCAGTCTAGCTAGCATCCCCTTTGCCGGTCACATTCAGTTATTGGTGCTAGAACTTCAGTGGTATTTTCAGTGTAATTTAATATATTATCTGTTGATGCTTTGAAATGGAGAAGAATGTTGTCCCAGGTAAGTGCCAGTTGCATATCACTTCAATGATTTTGAACTGTGTGAATTTTAAAGCTTCAAACTGTAGTTTTTGCAGCTTGTGTGTGTTTATTTGTTTAACCTATGAATTATTTCGCTTTTCAACATTTTGGTGCTTTGTTGTATATTGCATATTTAGATTATTACAGGCAGTGCCCACTCACTTGTTACAGGCAAGTTAATGGAGTTGGTGGTAGATAAATGATGCATGTACAGTACAGCATGTGGGTGAGGTGATTTGTATAAGTGGCTAGGAGATTTATGTGTTATTTCTGCAGTCCTGATTATAATTAAGATCTCACAGAACCCTCCATATTTTGTTTACAATAATTGTAATTTAAACCTGTTGTATTCAAGACAACAAGTACTTCATCACCCAGTGAGTGGCTCAGCAGATGTCATTGATTTGGTATGTTATTTATTTTTAATTGGCCAAAATAGTGAAAGAGTTATTATATGGTTACAAATTGAAATTCTTTAGGTGAACAGTAAAAAAGGAAATGTGTTAGTGCTACATTTAATAGTCTCAAGAATTTATTGTCATAAACCTTGGTCACAAAATACACATTGGCCCTTTTATTCTGTCCTGATTGAGCTCTTTGGGACGTTACTCATTTGTGAAAATACGAGGTCAAATTGCTAGCCTTTTAATTTGAATGTGTCCAGTGAAGTATTTTTGGAAAGTCAGCTGCATTAATATGGAATAAATCCCATGTGTTTCTGAGACTCTCTCTGTCATCAGGGATTCATGCTATGAATGACACATTGCCCACTATATGTACATAACTGTGCTTTGTTCAGTAAGTAATTTTGTTTAAATATCTCATTGTACATAATAATTATGCATAAAATTCAGTTCTTTTCAATATGTATAATTTTTATTTGAATTATTTTTGATGGGGTGTGGATGAAGTGGGGAAGACATAGTGATATGTGATGATGCATTTTGATGTTTGATATGGCCCAGAAATGAAAAGCCGGCCTCAACTGGACAATATGACCCAGAAATGAAATACCGGCCTCAACTGGACAAGTTAAGAATTATCAGGACTTAGAGAAAGTGCAGATGTCAGTGTTAAATGTAAAAGCCTTGCCAATCTGCTGTTTTTGTATTAAGGGAGTTATGCACTGCAGATTTGTTCCCCCTAAACAAGCATTCAGCCATCAGTACTGATCCTGTAATATTACAGAATCATGGAAAAATATTATATTGGAAGAGAGGAAAGAGAATATATTTGTAATAGAAGTTTATTCTCATAATCCAAAGTAAAATGTGTGTTATCAGGGTTTGTCAGTAGCACTGAGGTTAGGTGGGCATCTGATTTTTTTCACTGCAATATAAGGGACTAAGAAATATAATACTCTAAGGAAGAATGTGATATAATGTGACATTTGTTTGTGCAGGGTCACTAGCAGGCCAGGCTTCAGGGGGCAGTTCATTGAGCCCTGTGACTAGCATGGCACTGGGTGGGCTAACAGGGTCCCCACTCAATACCATTTCTTCCATCAATGGGCTGGGCTCCACAGGCCTCACACACAATGGCACTGGACTTGATGCACTTACATCACCTTACTCAGGCATCCAGCAGTATGCAGGTATGGCTGTGTGGCACATATCACATGATGGTTTAAAGTGTTCATAAGGGAAAGCATAAAGAGGGAACTGTCAGAGCAGTTGTTTCTGAAGGAAACAGAATGGATCGTATAACTTGTTCATGGGATAATTTGTGATTATTATATCAAGATTTCAAACAAGGTGGGTGGATGCTGTTGCAGTAGTTGGCATTGTAACAAGAATTGTCACATGGTAAGAGTTAAAACAGTCAGCAGTCAGTGTGTGTCTGATGGTTGGTCACTCAGTTATTGATACTCTTACCATGTGCTTTCTTTCACCGTTTTCACAAGTTAGTATAAGTTGGGTGTGTAAAAATAAAGTGTTTAAATATGAAATCGTTGTTTCAGCATAGTGACTCTTCCTAGGAACAAGAACATTTACATCAGATTTTGTGCATGTAAACTAGAGAGTTTTGAGGAAAATAATTTAAATGGACCTTGCATGGTGGTGCAGTATTACAAGAATGTACTGCTGTTGTTAACAGCATTACAATCGGAAGGTTTCACAATGTCAGACCCTTGTATCTCTATCTGTCTCAGCAATATGCACTCACATGTTTGAATCCTAATGTCATTGTTGTTCTGGAGGGTAATAGTATAGCATTGTGCAGTAGATGATGACAGTACATAGTTTACTCACAGAATGTCTAGGACACCTAGAGTGTCCTCTATTACCTAGAATTCCGGATGATGGAAAAAGTCCAAAACCCAGTAATTCTGTGTGTCATCCACCATCATCAGAACCGTTTAGAATCTACATTGTTTACTGTTGGCATTCATGAAGGGTGGATGGGATATCAAAGTCCATGATACATGTATGTGCTAAACAGGTGTTACATCACTTGTATACTGTGTAGTTCTGTGCTTTGCATCCTTTTGATATAGTCACTTTACCTGACAATCAGTGTATTTGTGTATGATTTCTAACAGGCATAAATTAACATGACCAGAATGTACATACAGAACATTAACATCACAAGAGCAGTGTGGAATAAATTACATGAAGGTGCTGCAAACAGCAGTCAGAGATGTAGGATTTGACATTCTCATGGTGCTGGTTATGAACAGTACTTACTGTCTTCTGGGATATAATGCCATGTAGACCGTTGAAATTCAGCAGCCATTTTGGAGGAACATATCATCTCCATCTCCATGGTCAAAGAGTAAGCTAAGCAAGTACCAGCATGAAAGCAGGTGGTAAGCATAGCTGCAGATGGAGGCAATATGTTCTTCCAAAACATCGGTTAACTTTTCAATGGACTACACAGCTAGTATTATATCAGAAGATAGTACTCTACTTAAGAGTCAAGGTGTTTATTTAAAATAAATGGGAGGATTATGTAGAAAGGAAAGATAATGGAAAAAGTAATGAAGTCCTTTAAATTAGTTAGTTGGAAATAGATGGAGTATTCTGATTGAGAGGCATATAAGAATGAAAGAGAGAGTGCGCACTTGTAAACACATTTAGTTCTTTTTCTTAGTATTGTGAGTACTTTTCTTTATTACTGCATTTCAAAAATGTTTTGTGTTACAGAAAAATGACATTGTCTTAGAAAATTAGGTGGTGTAAAAACGTCCTGTAATTACTTGAAGATTATTTTCAATTAAATTTTTCAGTACAAAACATTGCACTAATAATTATGTCATAAACAACTATCACAATATGTGATAAAGTAAGTATTGCCTTAATTTGGCTGCCAAAGCATGAACCCTAATTGAATTTCTGCTCATTTTGTGCTGTTTTTAAATTAACTTTCTGATACAGTAAGTGAAATTTTGTATTTTTCAGGTTTTACATCATTTGGTGGTGGTGGGGGCCACACAGCGGGAGGAGGTCCAGCAGGTTTAACTAACTCCACCTCAGGCTCTGGGGGTCCAGCAGGCAAGCAGATAGAGGGGCCTGAGGGTGCAAATCTGTTTATCTACCACTTGCCTCAGGAGTTCAGTGACAACGATCTGGCATCAACGTTCCTGCCATTTGGCACTGTTGTGTCAGCCAAAGTGTTCATCGATAAACAGACCAACCTGTCCAAGTGCTTTGGTCAGTATTGCAAGCTAGGAGGGCAAGTAGATTTACATAAAGGTGAATTTGACAGTTTTTGCTCACTTATTTCATAATGTGACCAAAGTTAATAAGCCAAAAAATTAAATGGGCATGGGAAAATATAAGAAATGTTTAAACAAGTTTGGTTGCAAAATGTGACAGAGTTCTTTTATGAGGTGTAGACACCTGTAGGGGGTTTGTGCAAAACAAAATTTTGTATTTTTGGTGTTCAACATTCATGTTCAAATGCCAGAGAGACGTTGTGCTTCCTAGCTGATGATCATCTCTCAGTGTTAAAATATAGTTCTCCCAATGTGAGTTATAGAAAACAGAATGTTTTAGAAGTTTTCTTAAATGTATCATTTCTCTAGTTTGATAGTTGAACAGTTTTTAGGTATTGATGTTTTGAATTACACTTATGATATAAATGATGCCACCTGTATTTGCTAGAGAAGGAATATTTGAAATGATATTGAACATTGAAACTGATTCAATTTTGCTGTATGTTGTGAATGTATAATTTAAGAAGAATAGTATCCTGAAATTGCAGATAATGAAGCAAAAATTTGACATTGGCAAGTGTGAGAAGAATAATTTGCTAAGGCCAAATCGAAATTTAAATTCAATTCCGTTTATTTGTTCTAAGAATCCATATTTGGTGATAAACCTCCGGATATAGAACAATAATATTTTTATGTTACGTAAGGGGCACAAATTTAGGCATTAAACAACAAATTGATGGTTATCTGCGAGCCTTCAGTTTATAAAAATTTATTGAGCTCAACTTCTTCATTTGGAGTGATGGACGTTTAAATAACATTAGACACTGAATTTGTTCAAAACGTATAGAAGAAATGTAACCCAAAGATTGGAATGATGCTTATAGCATATTATTTTGTCTGGTTACTTCTGATATTTTTTATATTATTCTCTAAAGCAGTTTATAGCTGCTGTTAAGAATTATTTTCATAAAGGCTCATTATTTTGTTTAGGTTTTGTGTCCTATGACAACCCTGTAAGTGCACAGGCAGCAATCCAAGCTATGAATGGGTTCCAGATTGGCACCAAGAGGCTCAAAGTACAGCTCAAACGTTCCAAGGAGGCATCTAGACCATACTAGCCTCCAGGTGAGTTTGCTTAGTTGTGAACTGACTGCAGAACTTCTTCATAGTTAACAGTATTCTTGTTAAGAGACACGCCACATAGGAGAAATACTGCATTTTTGTGAACAGTAACTCAATTTGCCTAATATCAGATGTTAAGAGAAGAACTGTGTAGTGAGCTATAGTAATTACTCATGACAAGTGTGCTTCACATCTGGAAGTTTTATTCAGAGCTGGCGTAATTCTTTTTTACTTGTTTTGGAATCTTACTATTGTTAGTCATTTCCAAACATAAATGCAGAGATGGTACATTCAAGAATGTTCTGTAATTAAGGCACGTTGAATCTTAATGTTTCACAGTCAGCTGTGAGATTTTGAACCAGAGAAATTAAGGTGATAATGGACTTATACTAACATTCAGAGCAATTGAATTTATTAATAGTTTGTAAGTTACCTATTCTTTTGAAAATGTTTAAAAAATGCTCATCACAAGGATCATTCATCATTAGATGGGTCAAGTAGTTAAACAAAGTTAGAAAACATGTGCTTGCAGTTGCATAACTTTCAGTTCTTGCTCCATAGTTCTTAATGAAACACTGGTAATTATCAGTGTTGGAAGTATTGTGTAAGTGTGGACATGAGACAGACAGAAGAAAATTGAGAGTATGAATGAATGAATGAATGAATGAATGAATGAATGAATGAATGTATCATTGGCCCTTCCACCACGACCTACAGTGGTCTATTGTGCTTCCCAAAATGGAGAGTAAGAATTAATGAAGAAATTCCTTATTGGATTTTCTTTCTTCAAAATTGTAACACATGACCTGACTGACTCATACAAACGGTAGCCTCAGATAATGAAATGTCTTAAAATGCACAGTTCATGTTCACAAAAAATACAGTAATATATGAACAGTACAAAGTGTCATTTCAGTGGTCTTACTGAAGCCCTGGCACAAGGAAGTGGTAGCTTCCTCCATTAGAAAGTGAAGAATTTCTATTGGACACATGAAGAAGAGATGCAACTGCATTGAACAGACTGTATATGTTGCAGTGGTTCCCATCTTTTGAGTAGTCTACTCATCTCTTAAATCCACATCATTGATTAAGAAATGTGTTTTATACTTTTATAGTTTGTCTATCCATAATTTTTTCCCAGGGAAGAAATATGATTTCTTATTGTTCTAATGTTTCAATAAGACTTGAAGAGAGTTTTCAATGCCAAGGGACTGAAAATCATGACATGCTTTATATACTTACACATACATGACTGTAAGGGGCAACAGTTTCTTCAGTTTAAAATTTAATGTTCAAAGGTAGTAATGTACTTAGAGGAAAAAAAATTAATACATTTACCCAGTTTTGAGATTTGAGGTTCTCTAAATGATGAATATTGAGATTACAGTCTTCTGGGACGTAATCTGGTAGATAGGTACCAACATATCTGAGGAATTTTCTTTTCCAAACCATCAGTACCTATCTCCCAGGGACATCTTAGAAGACCATAATTTTAGCATCCAGTTTTGTTTGAAACTTATCTCCTGTGATACTGATATCTAGTTACTCTGTCAGTTAAGGCATTGTGTACAAATAAGCCAAAATCTAATTGAGGAAGTGAGAATTTTGCTCTGATATTGAAATGTTTATGTGTATATGTGTATATATATATTTTTTAACAATTTTTTATTTTGAGTTTTGTCCTTGTTTTCTACTGTTTGATTTCAGTTACAATTTATTTTACAATTATAAAAGACAAGTCCGTCCAATGTGACTATTTCAGTTATCTCACTTGATGATTCACTAGCCTTACATGTTTCGATCCATTTGGATCATATTCAGAGGCACCAAACACTTTTGTGAAACCACTATCACAACAGCTGTCAATGAAATACACATGTAATGTCCAAGTACACAATGTTCCATCTATCAGTCACAGCAACCTTTCTGGTTATAGAAAAATTTAAAGTTGTTTTAAAGTTTTAAAAACTTTAAAACAACTTTAAACTCATATAACTCATATAAAGAGTGTCCCAGGAGGAAAGGTCAGTATTCTGGGAGGTCATAGTATCAGTCATTCCTAGCAATAAAGTGTGTGTGTGTGTGTGTGTGAGAGAGAGAGAGGGGGGGGAGAGGGGGAGAGAGACACATACACACACATCTATTCCAAACAGCTTCAGTTCCTGCAAGGAGCCAATATGCCACATTGCTCCCTCCTTAAGGCTGTTCGTCCCGAATAGCCTAACAGTGCATCCCCATTCCTTCTCTTTCAGGCCTGTGCTTGCTGCGTCTTCTTTTGGCTCAGCTACTCCTCTTGCAGTGACCATTCTCTGGCCATTACATCCGGTCCCTTCTTAAGATTGTTCGTCCTGAGCAATTCCATGGTCCAGTGTTCGTCGATCTGATGTGTCACATTCACTCATCACTCTCATTCTCCATTCATGCTGGAGAGGCCAGTGTTTCTACATTACTGGTTCCTCCTCTGCTTGCAGTCTCTTTTCTTTTCCGTTTTGTAGGGGGCCGATCCCTCCACAAGGTCCAATCCACGATTCTCCGCTTCCTGCTAGAAGCCTTGGGCATTTGTTTATTGTTTTTTGGACCGTAGGTCTCATATAAGAGTTTCCTTAGTGTTCCTCTGCTTTCCAGAAGTGTTCGCTCTCCCGGGCTCCACTTCCAGATGCCATCCATGGTTGTTCTGTTCTTCCTCTCGTGTAGTAGCTGCTTGCCACGTCAATCCTTTGTTCCTTTATGGTGTACTCGTAAATTCTTCTTGAGTGGCCCTACTCTCTGGGTTGCTCGTTCAATCATGGCCCTGGTGCGGTTTCTCCCAGTGACGTTTTCCTTCTGCTGTGTCATTTTCACATGGTGGGTCGTTCCTCTGCTGGTGATGGCCAGTTTCTTTTGGGCTGCACGACTTTCCCATATCACCTCTATGCGGGCGACGGCCAATTTCTTTCTGCACCCATCCTTGCCCTTGGGCCGTTCCTTCGTTTTTCGCTGGTTTCGGTCCCTATGCCTTTTCTTCTTCGGTTTTTCGACCAGCATTACTTTGGCGTCTTCTATAGGGACATCTCCTTCTTGTGCCACCTCAGGTTTCCTGTCTACTGAGGTCGGCTCATTTTCAAGACGTGCCTCCATTGTTTCTTGGGAGGCCATTGTCTTTATGTCTCTTCTGGGTTCGATTTCGGCCACCATCTCCTTGTGGCTGATTTCCATCTTTTCCCGCATGGCGGCCATTTCTTCTCATATGGCTTCTGTCTTTGCCTGACTGGCTCTCGTTTCTGCTCGGATGGCCTCCATTTTTGCCTCAAATTTTTCCAGCATTTTGATTATTCGTTGCATATCTTGCTTCGACCTTTATTTTGCAGGATAATGCTCAGTGCACTCATAAATTTAATAATTCTGAACTTGTGGTGTGTTTGGTATGTAACGCAACAGTATTATCCCTTTCTCATCAACAATTTTGGAACTGTACAGTGAAATAGTTCTATCTCAGACACCATTTGGAATGAGACACATGAGCATACACACTTTATTGCTTAGAATGACCGATACTATGACCTCCCAGAATACTGACCATTCCTCTCAGAACATTCTGTATTTAGTACCACAGTGCAGTGTAAATAAATGTAGCTTCAGCACAATCAGATTTCATTTTTTTAGCTTGAAGGCTAATGATTCAATTACTTATCTGAATCCATCTTCTCTTTGCGTGCATGCGTGGTCATGTGTATGTGCTTACATGTATGTATGTACATAATTATATTGATATATACTTCTGACACTCTGGCTAGATGCACATGATTAAAAGTCTTACTGTCAGTGCAAATTGCTACATGTATCACAGCTGCAAGCAATATTCTTTAACTTTTGGGGCCTCATTGTGTGCTCTGCAATGCATCTTGTGTGCCTGTATATAAAGTATGTCAAGATATTGGCACAGTTTATCTTGAAACATGGATGTTGAAAACTACTATAAGGAATCAGACATTAGCATAAGTGATTTTAATATATGTCCTATCATGAAATGAAAAATGCAGTATTTACACAATTGACGTTCTTTGTATAAAAATGTCACGGGCAAACAACAGGATGTTGGCAGCTTAATACTATTCTAGTCATCATAACAACACTGAGACAGGTCAGAATGCACAATAAGTAATTTTAACATATTAACCCTTTTCTTGGCACTGGGCATTTAAATCCCACTCTGGCTGGCAGGAAATTTCAATAAAAGATTTAGGATCAGTTGTTTTTCAATCAGTACAAATTAAACCCAGTCTAAGCATTAGAGCAGGTTCTTGTGAGAGATGGCTGTCTAGGCCTTGTTGTGATTTCTTTCTGAGACCAGGGAATGTGTTAATTAAAATAACAGGCCTCATGTGTCCATGAACAAAACTGTGATCTTTCTTTTTTATTCCTCCTGCCCATGAAGTCCCCCAAACAGGAGGGATAAATGAAGCTCAGGAACATATTCATTTCAGTGAATCATATAAAGACTAATCTTTGAAAGACTGACCTCTTTAGGGACATGGTTCAAGGAACAATTTCATGTGTAGAAGTATAGGAGTCCCTTTCCTTATTAATAACCATAGGATGTTACAGGTATGTAACAGTTGAGATTATGTAAAGGGCAGTATTGTGAAAGACTGAAACTTATGAATAGTTTTTTTTTAATTTAGCATTGTATTGTTTTAGAAGTTGGTTACAATTTGTTAATGTGACATTTAAGATTGTTTCTGTTGTGATTTAAATGGAATGAAATGAAATCCCTGCATTAATTATCATGTTACCCAGTAACCCTTGAGACAAAAGAGATTGATAATTGGCTGCCTGATTCAGTCACTCATGTTTGAGTTTTGTGCCATAAACTCATATGTGATGCCTGCACACAAACATAATGAAGTGTAAATGTGAATGTGAAGAGATGCAGTTTTTCATTTTGAATAGTAAATGATTGTAACACAGCCAGGAGAAGTGTACTGTTTGAAAATGACACAGATGCCTGGAAACAAAACAGTTGTGAAGTTAACACTTTGAAAACTGTTGATGCTTAAATTCATCTCTCCCAAGCTGGTCCTTGGCATTATCATTGCCATTTTGCATACTATACATGTGAACCTCTTGCAGTGTGTAATTTCTTGCCTGCATCAATATGTTATGGTATGATGTGGATTGGTATGATATGGCTTGACAATCATCACAGTGGATACTGATGCAGCATGTACCTTCAAAATGTCAGTATTCACGTGCAAGACTACGCAGTGTTACAACCCAAAGGCCCACAATCTGTGTAAAACTCCAGTTATCAGGAGCACTTTGGGCCATAGATCAATTGAGACAGGACATCACTAACACATCTGATGCGTTCCAGAAGTACTTCTGTGAATCCAAGCTAAAACCTTTTTTATTTTTGCTAGACTGTAACAGCTTCCTTGCTAGTCCTTTCTGGTTCATCCTATCATATTTATTTTAATGCTATATAATCTCAGTATTGTAAAGTAACCAGTTAAACAAACAAGAAGGAGGCAACTAGTAATTAAAGATGCCAGTGTGGTTGATGAAAAATAGACTTAACTTCCCTGTGTTTGCTGTTAAGACAGGCCAGTGAGAAAGTGGCAGGAACATGAAGCTGACTGCTTACATCCTTCTAGTGTTTTGATATATCTGCCTTTTCCCAGATAAGTCTGATGAAACCTCAGTTTCCATGTTGTATAATTGTAATGCTGAAATTGTCATACCTGCTGAAACAAGTGAAAAGGGAAGAGCACTTTATTACATTAAAAAAAATGAAGGAAAGCATATTTTCCTTTGTCCTCCCCTTCCCCCAAAAAACATGCCATGTGTGTTCTGCTTACTAAGTAGATTCACAGCATGTCCAAATTTTGGTTTTGTCTTGTCACTTTTCCTGATTGAGGTTTCTCAATGCTTTTTCTTAGTTCCTCCAAGCAGAATCTCACATATTCTACCAGAAAATATGGTACAACTACATCCTTCAGTATCCTTCTCACTTCATCATCTTACCATTCAACACCATATAACCCATGCTGCTAAAAGAGCATAGTTAATTAATCCAATAATTATTTATTATACTCACCCTTTCCACCCATTTTCCATTTGGTAGTGACAGTCATAACAAAGAGTATTTCACTGTGTTGTGTTACCATTATGCATATTTCCATAATGAAAAACTACATTTTCGTAATGGCTGTGAAATCATAAAGAGCACAAGAAATTTATTCTTCTGCATTGTCATGACTGTATTTAGAAATAATTTTATTTATACTCAGATGATGTTAACAGGTGTATGTTGTCCAAAATGATGGACATTAACATCATCTCGGAAGTGGCGATTTTAAAACTTTTGGTGTTATGGGACTCTTGGCAATATTTTAGTTCAGGGTTAACAACAGTAGAATTCAAAAGTACAGTGCTCGTCCAACAGGACTGCATGCATGACCATTAAAGTTTAATTGAACCGTTACGTGAGTAATACTCAAAACTGTATCCCAGTGTTGCTTTTGTTGGGCCTCGGTATCTTTCTTTTATTGCATTATAATAGTATCAGTACTTATGAAATTGTTGCAGTATTTTTGTTATGCTTATAATTCAAAACTCAGAATTACCCAAGTAAGTAAGAGTAAATCATTTTTGTATTGGGTAATGAAATAGATATAGATGAGGCCATTTGTTTGATTATTTAAATATAATTTTCATATTTATAGTAATCCCTTATAGGGGAATCCAGGGAGAGATGTTAACATCACTGAATAAATGCTGCTTTTCACTAGACGTGGTAACTTTTGAAAGACACGCTGTTGTGGTAACTTCTTCGGTAGAAAATAGTATACCAAAAGCATATACATATGCATACCCTCTATTATTCAGTGTTCCCCCCCCCCACAAAGTTTTGAAGGGTAACTTCTCCCAAGTATATAATTTTTCTGTCTTTACTGGATGTGTGTCTCATCATTCATGTAGTGTAAGTGTTATGCAGGTTTCTTTCACATCACCAACACTTACGAAGGCATCACATTTCATTGCCATTTATTGAATTTGTGCTAATGTGTTCACCTGTGCTCATGACATCCAGCTCTTGCCAGCAGGAGATACTGTTATTGCATGTAACTTGTACAGTGGAATCCTGATTTAAGAAGTTCCCCTATTTTATGTTCCCAGCTAGAGAGCTTCATGTAAATAATGTTTAATTCTCCCTGATGTAGTGTTTCTCATTTTTGTGTTTTACTTCTATTTAGTGAAAGAGACTCCAGTTCCTGCATGAAACATGTACCTCAATTTGGTGTTATATTTACCTGGATGGAAGACTAGGTGTCTGCCATATTTTCACAGTTAAATAATAAAGGTTTAACTTCAGTTGTAGTGAGAAAAACACATTGATTTCTTTGAAACACTTTAAGCTTAAGGTGGGTCAGTATTTCTATGGTAGAGTAAATGCTGACATTCATGTCATATCATGCCGTAAGCATAGCATGTGAGAGAGGAAGATAAATATGCTTCAAAGTCACGAGCTAGAGTCCATGATGAACTTGCCCACAGAACCACTGAAGGTGCAAATCAGAGGCTGCAGTTCCCCAAAGAGGGATCTTACAGTGAAAGTCATGATGTTGGGAATGGTGAAGACAGAGAACATGAGGAGAAAAACTGACTTAATGTATAATATGTTTTCTGATATTTAGTATATTTCACGTTTTACCTTGTAATAATTAAATGAAATTATTAAATAATATCACATTTTATGTGTACGTGTCTTTCTTAGTTGGGGGGGTTGTCTTCCATTCATGTGTACATGCCTTTCTTAGTTGGGGGTTGTCTTCCATTCAGGTACATAAAGTACTTACATGCCATTGTTTTCTCAAGGAAATCTTGAAGTCTGTATGTTATCTTTTTGCTCTTGAGTTGATTCCTGTAGGAGGGCTGAGTAGAAGCTATATACCAGTGTTACATGTACTTTGTGCTCAGAGTATCTTCATGGTTAATTTCGGCCATATGCATACATTTTACTAAGTCTTTCTTTGTGTTGAAATTTGTTTGTAGGTTCCATTAGTTGTGTAATTACCATACATGGGCACATGAAGAAGTTGCCGTCAAAAAGCAGTTGTGTTTTCTGTTATTTTTAGACAATATACAAAGAGTTTTGTCATCTGGAATATAACACCATGTAGTCATGGAAAATCAACCAGTGTTTTGGAAGAATATGTCACCACAATCTTCAGGTGAAGAATAGTCCAAGCAAGTAACCAGCATCCTTCATGCTTGTTACTTGAAAGATGAGTTTGATATGTTCCTTGGAAACATCAGTTGAATTCCAGCAGACTACACAGAATTAAATTAAATTTGAGGAAGAAACTAGTGAAATGCTACATTTGGAGCATAGCTCTGTATGGGGCTGAAACATTGACACTTAGGTCAGTAGATCAGAAACATCTGGAAAGTTTCGAAATGTGGTGTTGGAGAAGAATGGAGAAGATCAGTTGGACCGATTATGTGAGAAATGAAGAAGTGTTAATTAGAGTCAGTGAGCAGAGGAATATCCTACATGAAATAAGAAAACGGAAGGCTAATTGGATTGGTCATGTTTTACGCAGAAACTGCCTTCTAAAAGAAGCTATCGAAGGAAAGATAGATGGGCGGATAGAAGTGACAAGAAGACGAGGAAGAAGACATAAGAAGATGCTGGATGACCTTGGGGACAGAAGAGGATACTGTCATTTGAAGGAGAAAGCTCTAGATCGCATTAAGTGGAGGAATTGTTTTGAAAGAGACTGTGGACCTGTCATCTTGACAGATTACTGATGATGATGACACAGAATTATATCCTAGAAGATCTTTATAATGACTGTTGTGAGAACCTCGAGTCCTGCATTATATAATGCAAGTTTGCACATATTTTTTTTATATTAAAGAAACTTTTTGCTATTGACAATGGGGTGTCATTTTCTGTTTGAATTTTATATAACCCCCCCTTCCCATTTAAGATTTTTGTTGGTTTAAGGTACAGCAGTCTTGTCCCCAAGATAAGCATTACATGGTGATTTGACTGCACACATCTAGTGCATCAACACACATTTGATGCAGTCATATTTCTGCTATATTCCATTTTTGTTACTGAAACTGTTTGCGCTGTCTAAACACTTGTCCTAGTTTCATGTTTAAATAAGTATTTATTTGTGTGTCTTTGAGGAGAGATCTGTAATATTTTATTTATTTATTTTTGGTGGTGGTGTTCAGCCACATCATGAACTTTAATACAGCTGTTCATCCTGCCATTGCACAGACATGCTTTAACTCCTCATCTGAAACTTTTCTGTTCCATTCCTGTTGGTTATATATCACATTCCACTTTTGTTTAATACTAACATAAGCTATTGATAGTGACACCTGAGATACTGTAGAAAATATGCTCTGCTCCTAAGTATTATTACACCTGAATACATGGATATATTCAGTTGAACTGCATGTAGTGTCAGTTCCTCTTTGATCAGGACCAATAGGCCTACTTTAGAAAAAGTTCATCATCCATCATATTCTTTGGTCTGTTCTAGACTCAGATGTAATTATGAAGTATATTATATATGAGACAAACTCTGTCTTAAGTTCAACAATTTAATTGTAGTTCTTTCTTCTTCCCTTCCTACAATTAAATTGTTGCACTTAAGACGGAGTTTGTCTCATATATATTGTGTGAGTGTAACAGGATGCTTAAATATAATATTGTAATTATGAAGATTTACTATTAGGATTTTTTAAGGTTAACTGTAGAAGCTGTTTGTTAAAACTTATATCATAATTTTATTAAGAATTAATGGAAATTAATTGAGTCTTTCTAACATTTGAATACTCTTATTTGATATTTTCTTATTTATGCATCATTTTTACAAATAATGATAAAGCTACATACCGAAAGTCATGAGCAACTTTTGTTTGCATGCAACCTGGGAACAGCAGACGAAAGAGAGTACAGTGGTAGGTGGAACCAGCTGTTGTGTTAACTTTGAGTGTCTTGTGACGTCAATAGCTTGCATCACGTGACCAGTATCACCCCTAACAAAATGGCCGACAACGATATGTTGGTTTGCCAGCGTACTGTCATCGAATTTCTTGTGAAAGAGGAAATTTCTGCTGCAGAAATTCACCAGAGACTTCAGCGTGCTTATGGAAGTGTGTGCATGGGCGTGAGCAGTGTTTGAAGATGGGTGAAGCATTTTAAAGATGGGAACACCAGCATCGAAGATGAGCCTCGGAGCGGTCGTCCTCGAACAGCCTCACCTGAACGCAGCAAGGAAAGTGTGGATGAGATCATTCAGGATGACAGGCATGTGACTGTGGACACAATAGCCTGAAAACTTGGAATAGGGCACAGTGCCATACAGGAGATAATTGAAAGCTTGAGCTATAGGAAAGTTGTGCTCATTGGATCCCGCGGTTATTGACCGAAGACCACAAAGGTCAGTGAAAAGCCATATGGACATGAAGGCGATGATTTTTGCTCTGTATCGTGACAGATGACAAAAGCTGGTTTCAACATTTCAAGCCTGAAACAAAACAGAAGAGTATGGAATGGCACCATTTGCATTCTCCATCACAATAGAAGGGAAAGACAGTGCCATCAGCTGTGAAGGTGATGGGCACAGTCTTCTGGGATGCAGAGGGGTTTATTCTGGCTGAATTTCTGGAACCTGGGCAAACCATCAGTGCTGCTTGTTATGTCCAGATGCTGCACAAGCTCTGTCGTTCGTTGCACGATAAACGTCCAGGACGAAACATCATCATCCTGCATGACAACACTTGCCCCCATGCCACTCGCCTCACATTGGAAGCAATTGCAAAGATGGGGTGGGAAGTTCTTCCACACCCCTCCTACAGCCCTGATCTGGCACCCTCCGACTACCATTTTTTCGGATTTGTGAAGGATAAGCTGCGTGGACAACGTTTTGAGACAAGGGAGGCAATTCAGAAAACAGTGCGTCAGTGTCTTCGGATGGCTGGAACGGAATTTTCAAACTCCCAGAACGCTAGGAGAAATGTGTACAAAGAAATGGTGATTATGTGGAAAAATAAAGAAAGGTCTGTAGATTAAGGTAGTGTATTTGGCTTGTCAATAATAAAGCATGTTACTTTACAAAAAATTGTTGCTCATGACTTTCAGTACGACCCTTATACATTTCACTGGTTTTATAAATTGCAATAAAGTATCCTGCTAGGAGCAGAGGAAGTGTTATGAATGCTGGATAATTATTGTGAGGGCTGGAGCAATTGTAGGTAAATTTAAAGTACATTGATCAAAACTTCAGCCTTCTTTGGCATATATCTATGCAAAAAAAAATCATTAAAAAAAGAGAAGGAAGACCTAAATGATAGTGTGTTGAGAAGGAAATTAATGTATTATATTTTTAGTCTGAGTTCTGAATTCCACCATGCATTCTTCTGTGAAGCCCATTAATTAGACTGTAAAGTTACAATAAGGGAAAATCTAAGTACCACTATACCAAATTACATGTCTTGTGTTTATATTTAATTCCCAACACTACCTCCTGCTTCCTATACTTAGTAATTCACTGAGCACAATGTACAGGATATTAATGATTTAGAAGTTTTTTGTACCTGTAGTTAGTTCCACAGAGTGACGATTATTTCCCATTGATGGCTAACAAGTGTCTGCTGATCGTCCATTGCTTACAGATGTTTACAGGATGCACACTTACCTGCATGGCGTCCTAGGGATTGCTGTGGTGTTTCTAATAGTAAGCCTGTCCACAACTCATTTGTCAAATGCAATAGGTCATTGTTAGTATCTGACATTCTTTCATTTTTAAATATTTTGGTTCCTCAGAGTATGCCATAATTGTGCCCTGGTTATTGAGGTTTCCTAATTTCTGTTGTTTTTGGCTTTGTGTTTTGTCATAAATATTTGACACAGATTTAGTGTACTCATCAGAAATTTTATTTTGGAATTATGGTTAAGTGTATCCATATAAATTTATCATATAGTCTTGACATGTTATGTCTCCATTTCCATGGGAATGATGGATAGCTAAAAACCATTTCCAGTATAAATCATTAAGAAGTGTTCATTTAAAATGTTTTCCAGATTGAGCACATTTCATCTTAAAACTACTGTAAGTCTAAATTATTCATTACTAAGTCCATTTTAATCATGGACATCCGTTCTTTAAGAGCAGTCATTCAACTATACTGTTGAAACAGTAACTTTGATTACTTGTTTCTTTCATGTGTAAGTATTTTGCCAGGATAGCCACTTGATATAGTGATTATGCTATGAGCTGGGCAATCTAAGAAATGGGGTATCTATTGCTGATGAGAGGGAGAGATTTTTCTCTTCTCCATAGCAGTCAGCCAAGCTCCAGGGCTCACCCAGCCACCACTACACTGGGTGCTGAGGGTTGTTTGTCCAGTTGAAAAATGGCAGGGCCATGAAGCTGATCAGTCACCTCCCTTCATCTAGTGCTGGAGGGAATCATATGAAGCCAAGAAATGCTTGTGGTGTATAAGCTACAAAGTACACAGAGCTGATTTCAAGCAAAACATTGCAGCTTTCATTGTA
The DNA here is from genome assembly GCF_002891405.2 of Cryptotermes secundus. Lineage (NCBI taxonomy): Eukaryota > Metazoa > Arthropoda > Insecta > Blattodea > Kalotermitidae > Cryptotermes > Cryptotermes secundus. Next base: position 370,900 of record NW_019738952.1, on the reverse strand, counting down.
TGGAGAAAACTTTGTATTTCCCTTATTACATTATTACAATCCCTTACATTATTAGCCAAACTGGAGAATTGAAGTTCATCCATTGATGATGAAGACAACACTTGTTTGTATGAGTCTCTTGGAGTGGTGGTCACTTCCTGTTTTCTGTATATACATGATGAACCACATACATAAGACCAGAAACTGTGGCTGATATAATTGGAATCAGATTTAAAACCAAGAATATTTTATTTCCATCATTGTCAAAACATGGTGAGGGATTCCTGTATATTGCTAATCCTCCTCCTCGGCATATACAGTAGGTGGAAAGAGAATAGGGTGTAAATTATACCTTCAGATGAATAACTACCATCATGGACTGAAATACATTAAAAAATAACATGGTAGAACCCTCATAAATCTAGTACCCTCAAGACCTAACTTCAACTGAATGTTTTAAAATTCCTGTTTCTTAAGTGCCGCACATAGCCTAAGTATCCGGGAAGAAATTGGACTATTTCAAAGAAAAAACATAAGAATGCTTTTTGTAATCTATATCAGATATTTCAAAATTTAGGTAGAGATCACACCAAAATATATTGAACTACATGCATAGAATTTATATACATAAATTTGCGAAATATTAACATGATCTTCAGGAAACATACCACATATTGTAGGTTTCACAGTGCTGCCAAAGTAGGCACACTACATTGCTATGCATTTACTACATTTTTTAGGTGGGCTTGTACACTGCCGCCATTTTATAAATGCCTGTGTAACTATTACAGCAGAAGCTGACCACTGTTAAACTGTTGAGTAACATAATGTGGTCGAGAAGCTGAACACGACTGTATACATGTTATGCAACATGAAGCTGTTCCATCACATACTACTAACAAGTACTGATCATCTGACAGATGGCTGCCTACAGACTTGTTCTAGAGTTTGAGATGTGAAGCAATACATTAACCATTCCATAGTGGAATGGGTTACAGAAATTTTAAAAAGGGCACTTTTCCAAAAGGGGCCAACTTTTTTATAATTCCTGATTTATGCGGTTCTGCTGTAACTAAATTCAGTCAGCCTTCATTGTGTTTTAGTCATTAATTACAAAAACTTGGGTGTCGATCCTTAATGGATCATCTGCAGGGACTGAAATATGTCATATAATTAATAACTGGAGTGCAATAAAAGGTGGTTTAATTGTTGACATTTTTTTGATCCATGGTGGTCATGAAAGGCTTAATGATGAAGTACACCGATGCACACAAGAAATGTAATTCCTGTCCACTGTTGCCATCCATTTTATACAGTAATTTTCATGACAAAATTTTGTGTTTTTTGTTGGACATACAAATTCAAGTTTTGAAACTTTTTGTGACAGGATACAAAACCTTATATATTATATTTATGTTTGTAAATTCAGTTTGTAGTGATTCCTCGTTTATTAACTGTTCTGTTGCTTCACTAACATTTATGTTTGTATGTAGTATTAATACTGTGCTGAATATAGGAGCTGCAAGTGAACTAACCAGCCATTATTTTTTCCTTGTGGTGGAGAAAACGTTTTGAGCAGTTGAAAGGACCCTGGTATTTTCCATCAATTATTTTCAATTATGGTGTATTATTTGTTTCACCCTGCCTTTCTGTGCTGAATACAGTTTCATGTATACATTTTTCCCATTGCTGTCACTGCTACAGTTCGTATCCACCTATTTGGGAATGAGTGCATTGTCTGGTCATTTACTTCTATTTATTGTGATATATAAATATAACTGATGCCAATAGTTCAAGAAATTCATAAGTTGTTTTAACATTTTCATATGATGAATAACTGGCAGTGTGTCATTTGGAAAGATACTTATGATGTGGTAGTTAAAAATGATGTTTATATGGTATTTTTAAATACACTTTATATATTGAGACATTTAAAATTGTAGTAAAAATGGTGAGGATACATGTATTGATCACTTGAAGTGGTGGATGGCTTAGATAATGCACAATCTACTCATTTCAGATATTGTTTTGTAATGTGCAGAAGGTGTACTGTTTCACTTGTTAATGTTATTGATATGTATATAACAATAAGGTGTTACAATGTCTTGCTGTCTGCATAACACAATGAAATACATGTAGGCATTGAGGACATCGCATTTCTTAGGGAGGGAGTTGCACAATGTGGGGTGAGCAACTGCCCCACATGCTCCACAGTGAAGCTGTCTATTGTGAAGAACTCGTGTATTTTATTGTGCTGAGCAGATTATTGTTTCCTTGTTTGTGTGAATGTGTTGTGTGTTTTAACACTTGCATTTGTTTCTCTCTGTTGGGTGTCAGGGAGGCGTACGTGCGCTCTGTGATTACCCCCGGACCGACCGTCCTCCATAACAAATAGTCATGTGACTCTTTCATGTTTGTGCGTCCGAAGACTCAAAACTAGGGCCACCGGGGTGATGTGGAATCATAACAAATAACAAAAAAGTAAAAACTTGATATAGCAGCTTTTTGATAATAGTAAATACCATATCATCATGATGTGCATCATCCACAGCAGCACTTGGAAGCAGCACACAAGCACGTGATAGACTGCCTCTTCTCCTGCGTGCTTGAAACAATGTTTAAAGAAGAAAGTACAGAGTAATTTTTATAATTAAATAGTTCAACCCTATAAACAAATATGAGATCCTGTTAAAAAAAAGAGACTTATGTAAAAATAAGGCATTGTCTGTCTCCTGTCTTCATTGTAATTTTTCTATGAAAGAGAACGTAATTTTCTGTTCAGTTTATTTTTTCTCACTTGCAATGTCTATGGATACTTTTATGCAAATTTTACCAACCATTCATCCATTTTTTTGTATGTTTTGCCCCCGTTGCTTGTGGAAGATATATCTGTTTCATTTTGGACGTGGGTTTGGAACTCTGAGGTGAAATGATTGATTAAAAGGCAGTTTGAAAAATTAAATAATAAAAAAGTGAGAAATGGATATATAGTATTTGTATCCATTCTAGGCATTTATGGATTGACTAAAGTTTAAAAATAGATAACTTTCTCAGAAATGACTGGATTTGATTTTTAATTGTTATTTCTAAGTGTACAGGTGTTGAAAAGAAAAGGGGGACAGGCCAAAATAGAATACAGCTTTATAGCTGCTTAGCTGTGAGACAAAAGAAGACAAAAAATTAATTATATTTATCTAATTTATGTATTGGTTATTTCACAAAAATCTGGTTTGCAATTCTGTTTTACTTAAGTACTGTGCCTTGTTTTTTACAATAAGTTTTCTGCTAGGGGTAGGAATCTAAGGCTTGGCACTACATGGCATCATTCCCAAGATGGAGGAGTGGGACAGACTGTATTAATAATAATGGTAACTTATATTGTGCAATCAGTTGTTATGGAACAACCCCATACCCTTTGCTCGAGGTGACACGTCATATAGTGCCAAAGTGACAGAAGCTTTCTTTCGATAAATGGCAGTTTCACCTCTGCAGTTCATTTAGTAGCTGTTCAAAGAAAGAAAAAGTACTTTGTTATTTGTTTTAAACGTGGAACTTGTTACCATTCTGTGTATGGAAGGTATTTTCCTAGTCCTTCATGAATGCACTTTAACTGAGCATTTGTTGAGTGTTAAGTTCATTAAATGTTAAGGGTGGATATTGTGCAAGTCTATGTCCACATCAAATCATAACATTCAGCCAAAGTGGGAGTCAAAGAGTTACCGAAAGAATATAAAAAATTATTATAACCAAAGATGTGTCTTAAATGTTTCCGTTGCCAGTTATGTGTCTGTTAAAAAAAAAGCCCGCTATTGTTGCGTTGTATAACCAAAAATGTTGATGTACTTAAGGAAAAGCAAACTAGATGGCACAAGGCACAAATCATGTGGAGCACGTTTGATTTGTTTTTTGTGTTTGTCTACAGTGCTCGTTAAATCCAAAGCGGGGCAAAAATAATCTGTAGTAATTAATTTGTAAGTGAGCAAATGTATAATTACATGTGATAGGATAGATTGTTATTATTAATATCATATATCTATACAAAGTTTTGTTCATTATTTTCATTATAGTGGTGAATGAAGTTTATGTTTGTCTTGCATTGGAGCAATGCAGGGTGAGCCTATAAATGGTGTTACTTTTTGTTTGTTTTTTTTTGTGGGGTGTTGTTCATACACATTGAATTGTTTTCTTTGTTTGCCATGTTCTATCATTGTAGGTGGAATTGTTATTGTAGAAAACTGTAGAGATGCGTTTAATTTTATTTTTCTTTCTTGTAATGTTTTCTTTGTCAGCACACATGTTTTACGTGTGTATGTTAATTTAGAACCTCCCATTCATTGGTTTGCCAACATTGAATATTTGTATAGATTTATGACTTGCCTGGAGAATTATTTTTTTCATGTCGTGGATGACAATAAGTTATTTTCTGTGTTGTTGCATTGTGCACTTAAACTGTTTAAATGGCAACAAAGCAAAACCAATGAGCTGGGAGCCTTGGACTCTATTCCTTCTGTGTTTAACTGTTGTGTTTCAGTCATGATGAAACCAGTAATTTGGGGTAGAAGAAGGGGAAAGGGATGAACTGTTGTGTCACCCCTCAGGACCCTAGTGTCCTCCTTCTTGGCCATCATGTTGCTAGGTCCCTTGAAGGGCTTTAAAATGGTTTACTGAAGCCAGCTTCCTTGGTGAAGGCACATAGTATTGCCATTATATATAACTGTTTTCTGCTTTGGTTTAAAATAAGATATTTTGCATTTTTATGGATGTGTGTGAAAGGTTTTAATAACACTTATCACAGTTTTTGGAAGTTTAAAATTATGCCTTTGGCATTAACAGAGTACACAACAAATATTCCAAGGAAGCACTTCACAGAATGTTAAAACCACATTTCATTTGGAACATGGCCAGTGTATGTTTGCCAAATCATTCAATATTTTGTGCTTGATTGGGAGGTTAATGTAATAATTTTAATTCTGTCATATTTGTTTATTTTGTAATGTATCTAAATCAGACCTACAGCTGTGTGCAACAAGTCATAAATACCTGTTCACAGGTAATTTTCTTAAAAAAGGTAGATCAGTGACATTCAGAAAAGATCAAAATTGGGTAATGTAAAAAAATGCACATTAAACATGCACAAGACTTACATGGGGAATTGATGTTAAGATAATTTTTGACACAGAGAGAAATGTGGGCATGCATGCTTCAAGTGGCAAGTACTGAAAGAAAACTGTCTGTTGTCTGTCATGCACAGATGTTGTTTAAAAAATATATGGAAAGCAAATGGTCTACGAAAATCTCAGGAACAAAATGTAGTCGCCATGTTTGTTTCTGTCCACGTGAAATTAGCACAGCAGCAGTTTGTGTACCTCGCTCGCTCGACCATGTTTTACTGTTTGATATGATGTGACAAGAAGAGTGCTCACAATTTGCAACATGGAAAAGTAGACAAAATATTTAGTTTTAAAGAAGAAAACTATCCACAGCATGAAACATCTTTATACCGTTGTAGCCAAATAAGTTAGCATTACATATGTGATTATTTATAATGACTCCTGTGTGTACTGTAAAGGCAGCATGAGACAGATTAAATGAAACCTATTTTGGAAGTACATTTGACTTGTTCATTTTATTACACCTTTGTTGATCTCTTGGCAAGAACTGTGCCACAACCAACTCCACATTGTATTGTTGTTAAAAAAAATTGATAGTTAACTGAGCTGGTCAAGAAATTCCCTGCTTTTATGGATACCAAAGGTTCACTGCTACGTTCACAAAAGCTTAAAATCGAGCTATATCCTGCACCAGTTCGATCTTGTCAACGTGTTTCTTACCCCATTTGTTTAAGATCCATTTGCATGTTAACCTATCAACATGTCTTCGCAGTGGACACTTCCTTTGAATATTTGTGAGCAAAATTTTGTACACGTTTATGATCCCCCCCACACGCAGTTTGGACTGTAGAGAAAGTACCTAGGACCATATAAAAGAGAAGATGGCAAAAAATATTAATAAACGTGAGGTATAATCAAAATATGTGAGTTGGAACAAAATCAGTGTTCCTTAACCTCTCCCTTGCTTATGAGCCAGGACATCTAGGTGAGTAAAGTAGCTGGTTACTAGCTGTACTACCATGACAGCTCTTAACTTGCACAATGAGTCACTCAGAAGGAAGTCCAGAATTAATAATTATAAGACTTGAAATAATTTAAACAATGAAAATAAAACTTGGCAACTCTGTGCTTTGCAAGATTGACTGGGTGCCTGCAGCTCTGTCAATTGGGCCCAACTGAGTAGGTTTTACCAGAAGGTGGAGACAGAATCCATTCTCTGAAACGTGTTTTGAAATGTAAACAGGATGATGGATAATGTCCAGAAACAATATTTGTGCTATTTCCTTCAATCTGTCATTCTGTGTGCAGTGTGGTGGAGTAATATATGTGATAGAGCAGCTTAAGCTGGATCACTGAAACAGTTTAAGAAACCATTTCGATAGTGCAGCAGTATTAAAAAACATCCAGAAGGTAGTCCAAACACTGGGGACTAAAGGAACCCTGCACCAATGCAGAGGAGGTTGGCCTGCAGTGACTGGCAACATGTTGCAGAATGTGTGGTAGTGGCTTCTAGTGTCCCCTGCAAAGTCCTTATGTCAGCTATTGCAGGAGTCTGCCATGTCCTGGTTATTATATGAAAGAGCAGTGAGGAAAAGAAGGGTTCACCCATACAATGTTACTCTTGTCCAGGAGCTCCAACCTCGTGACATGCAGAAAAGAGTGGCCTGCTGATGACGGATTCAAACATTTGTTGCCCAAAATCCTGACATGTTGGACATGATGAAATCTTCTGATGAAACTATGAGTGTGTGGGCTGCTGCAACTCCTCATGCTACTCACATGGAGTCCTCCAGCCACAGGAAGCATAACTGACTCCATTTCCTTTCACATAACCATCAACATCTACTCTGACATTTTCCAAGAATTTGTGAATCAGCTGGATAACTAGGAACTGACACTTCATTATTTTCAGAAAGGTGAGGCAGTGTGTGTGGAGACTGGTTGTAGAGGAGTCCAAGGCTCGCCCAGGGCTGTAGTGCTGAGTGGTAAGGTAGGTAAGGCCAATGTATCATGCATCTAAGCTGACTTGGGTGGGATCAGTGTTTCTTTGGAGATGGGATTACCTCAAAAGGACTTTGACTGCCTTGGTCTCCAGACATGACTCACCAGACTTCTTCTGTGAGATCTGCTGAAGGGTATGTTGTTTAAAAACAAACTTGCAATGTTGGCAACTATAAAACAAACATTACTAACAAAACTGATACAATCCTTCCTGTCATACTGGCTGCAGCATTAGCAGACACAGACCACCATGTCAGCCTTGTCTTTAGGTTGAGGAAAGCCAATTTCATCACATTTGAAATCCATTTAATGCAACATCTACCAATAAATTCATTCATTTTATTTGGCATTCATAATTGTTATAAGAGTAACACCTGAACAAGTTGCATCATTAAATACATCATTCTTGAAATCCGTTTGCCCAAATGCCTAAGGGATCAGAATTTATGTGTATCACCAATAAATAATCACTCTTGACATGGTTAACCTATAATTAAAATACAACACAAACTATCAAATTAGATACAATACATAAATTGAAATGCAAGTTAACCTTATGAGTTTGTCAAGAGAGTTTTTGGAGTATTACAGTAAATCAAAAGTCCCACACATGACCAGGTCAATCACCGATCACATTAAAATACTACAAGCAACAATTTGTTATCCATTCAGTTGTTGGCTAGAGGTTTTGCTATGCTTACTACTGTCCCTCTAAGAGAAACTCATACAATGCACAGTATAGAATGGATGATCTAGTAAAAATACTTTCAGCTTATATTTAAAGTCTTTACATCCATCTGATTTTCTTGAATCCAAAGGCAGTCCATTACACAATTTTTACCCATATTGATAACACTCTTCTTGGAAGCTGATGTGTTACAATTTGGCACATGAAAATCGTCTTTCCTCATGGAATCATCAGTTTCAACTATATTGGTAAATTACTTTGTGATTTGTAGTTACACTTATTATATTAATGTAGCGCTTCTTTGGAGTAAATCATCCAATACCTTGTGTAACAGGAGAGTTCAGACATTTAAGAACTGGCTGCACAATCAGGGCAGAATTTTTGTCTTTGCTACCACATCTACATGGATAAAATCAGTGACCCACTCAGCCTGCTATACAGTGAATACTGCAGCATCTTATGAATGCTGCTGGAAATTAGAAACAAAACTCTGGAACAGCTGAGTAAAAAGAAACAATTTTGTTCTTCTCCATTTTGAGGCACATTTGCAACCCTGTGAGGCACCTATTAAGCTCATTCAGTCTGTAAATCCATCCATATAGAATAAATGAAAAATGATATTGTGACGTGCTGCGCTATGGAGGACACCCTCTCCCCCCCTGCCAGCGGTGACGTGCCGAGCGGAGCCGAAGTGAGCCGAGTCCAAGCACAGCGGTTGCTAGGCAAAGTGAGTAAACAGCAGTGACATAACACAGGACCCAACAGCATTGCTAGGCTATCGGCAAACACAGCGACTAGGCAACAAGGAAGCGAGGTGTTTCCCATTGTCCAGCTGAGGGTTTATAAGGGAACTACACAGCCTATGGAGACGGTTAAAGTGTAGCCGTCCCCGGAGACAGGTAACGTGTATCAGCCGCCGAAGTGAGTTCTCAAGGCAGCAGCCTACGAAGCGAGTTGGAGTATAGCAGCAGTCGCGGAAAGAAGAACCGGACGCATGTTTAATTGTGTAATTGGGAGTGTGTAATACAGAGACACTTGTATAGCTGCCGTACTGTGAATACGTGTAGACTACTGAGGACAGTGTGAAGAGATTTGTGTGTAGGGTTTGTAAAGTGTCGAAACCCGTAACATTGTTGTAATTAATTGTAGCCGATACCTGTAGGTTGTTAAATAAACCAATTAACAATCTGAATGGCGTCTTCAGTAACGAAACACGTTACAATATCTACAAGTGTGTGACAATGATAAATTATATGAATATTGACTCCAGTGGTCAATAATTGAACTCAAAACAGTTAGAGGGATTTTTACAAAATTTCATATTTGAATATTTTCCAAAGTTTGTCAAACCACTTCAATTATTCATATCAGACAAGTTTAACAAAGAGCTTCTTTACATGAAGATCTACATGATTTCCTCCATGTATCACTAAATATTTACTGAAGAGATATTTTAAACAAACTTAGGGAAAAACAAATTCTATGTCCAAGACATTTTTTTTTTCAACAAGTCTTACAGGTTTCAAGATATTTAAACAGAAGGAATGTTATACTGGGTGTTCAATCGAGGAGGAAACTTCGAAACACCGCTGACCCGGCCCGATATCCCTCACAGATTGCTACTGTAACTGTAACAGTGCACGTTTATCAGCGTTAATGACTCATTCTGCTATCAGCAGTTACAGCAACAATCTGGGAGGAATTTTGGGCCAGGTCAGCGGTGTTGCGAAGTTTCCTCCTTAACTGAACGCACTGTATTTTTGGACTCGTATTCATCTATCAACCATGACTTCCAGAACTAGAAAATAAAAAGTCTTCACTGATTTTAAAGACTATAGCCAAAAGTTTACATATTATTTACATTTTGACAAGCATAAGGGTGAGTGCTGAAGCATTAAAATCTACTTTTCATCCAGTTTGCCTGCAGTGTATAGTTTATTTCTTAGCAATTCAAGTATCATAGCCCAACAGCCAAAAGTTGCATATGAATTTAACTTTTTTTTTTATTATAAATGAAGAGTTTGTCATACCCTTTATTGCATTATTTTTAATCCTTATGGCCAATGCACCTGTTAAGTGTACATTATATACTTTTACAGTCTTGTTATTTCTTTTTAGAAAACAGAAAATGTAGAAGAGAAAAGATGCTGAGATTGAAATGCATGCAGTTTTCCAGGGCTTTTTATTTTGACCACCTTACCTTGAATACAGAATTCTGGAATATAATAAATGTACTCTGCTACCAGTAGCTGACCATCAAGAATTTTGTGGGCACCTAGAGTACATGTTGCTATTTAACTTAGAAACATCAGTATCCATCCACTTTTTCTCTTGAAACAATATTTATTTGATAATGATAAAAATGGGACCTGATAGATACTACACTTTTTTGAATAAGACTTTACATTATTATTATATTGTTGCATTGGCAACAGCAATAAAATCCAACATAAAAAGTCTCAGTAAAATTAAATGAAAAATATATATTTTTATTTATTCACTTCCTACATGTTTCTATCACATTATCTGATAACAGCAAAACTCATGGTTAATTTTTAACTTCATACACTTGACCTTTATCAGTCAGATCATAATCAGTTCCTTCATACATTGCCTGCTTCTGCATAACAGCCTGCAGTTGACCATGTGTAAATTTCTTCTTGGACCATTGCCATCGACAGTGAAACCTATAAAATAGAGTACTTATGGTACAGTGAAGAAACAAGATATAAAATACAGGGCTATTTGGAGTGAGTTGTTAACAAAACATGCAGGTTGTTTTTATCTGATTATCAGATTTTGCTATAAGCCTATAGTAATGCTGCTTTTTAGCCTCTTTTTATAACTGCTCAGAATTTTTCAGTGCTTGATGTAATATGCTCTCATGTGTGGATTATTACTGCTTGTGCTATATATATTTTTACATATGCAAGATATTTTTATTCTTTGTGTAATCAAGTTTTTTATTCTACCTACAATTTTATTCTGAATAGGAAAACTAGCTTCAAAGATATTTAGAAAAATGTATAAAAAAGAGTTAAACTTATAGTTTGTATCCTTATTTTTGAAAACAGGTTCCTGGATTTCATTTTCTAATAGATGCTGAAACTGGCCAATGGTTTCATTATTTGTCTGGTTCTCTGTATCAAGGACATTAAATTTACTTCTGTAGTAATATTATTTACTGTAAGGAATTGAGCATCATGGTCTGAGAGGCTGTAGACTACAGGAGATGTACAAGATAAGCTTAACCTTGTACTGTCTCTAAAAATATTATCAATGACTGTTGTCGAGGAATTTTGAATTCTTGTTGCAAAATTCACAGTGTCTGACAAATTGTATGTCTTTAGTAAACAGTTTACTTGTTTTTTTTTCTGGTTATTTTCAATTAAATACTTTATGTCTCCATAGATTATAAACTCAGATTTTGGATTGTATAAATAAGTTGCATGCAGCCTCCTTAGAAATTCAATAACATCTCCCAAAGGACCTCTGGGCAAGCTTAATATAAAAAAGTCAGATGTTTTAGTTACTAATTGAATTGCAGAGATTTAAAATCCTGATTTTGGATTTTGGATTGTATAAATAAGTTGCATGCAGCCTCCTTAGAAATTCAATAACATCTCCCAAAGGACCTCTGGGCAAGCTTAATATAAAAAAGTCAGATGTTTTAGTTACTAATTGAATTGCAGAGATTTAAAATCCTGTTCCTTACAGTGATGAGAAATATAAATTTTACTGAAATGTTTCTCTGACATAACAAAAATACACACCCCTCCTCTCTGTAGGTCTTCTTGGCAGAAGCTGGAGTCTAATTGGTAACCATTCATTGTGAGGTGCAGCAGCTCCTGTTCAACCATGTGATGCTCACTTAAACATAATATGTGTGCATTTATGGGGGCACATGGTAGCATAGTTGGTTGAGGCACTATGCTACAAGCCAGAAGGCCATGGGTTCAAATCCTGATGAGGTCATTGGATTTTTTTCAATTGACCTAATCCTTCCAGCTGCACTGTGGCCCTGGGGTCGACTCAGCCTCTAACAAAAATAAGTACCTGGAATATTCTTGGGGGTAAAGGGCGGCCGGCACATAGGGCTGACAACCTTGCCGCCATCTATGAGCCGATTGTCTAGAAAATGTGGGAACCTCAACGTCTCACAACCCTATGGGCCTCCACAGCCTGTTACAGGGATACCTTTACTTTTTTTTTACTTTATGTCAGGGTTTATGTTGTCTATTTCAAAAGACTGTATTAATTCATCACTTTTGCTTCTCAGTCCCCTGATATTCTGGTGAAAGATATTTACTGAGTTGGATGATTCTGCATTTTGTTTGTGAACTTCCATGACTACAGCACAAACATTCTGTGGAAATCTTTACACATTATACGATGTACTGATTACAGTTGCAGAAACCTTTGCTCACATTTTAAAATACAGCAAATTCCCTATTGTGAAATGTAAATCATTTTTCACATATTCAAGGACTGGGTATACAGTACTACAGACTTATTACCAATAAGACATTGTAACAATAACAAATGACGTGAATCCCACATGTGTTGCCCATCTTGTATTGCTTGTGAAAAGGAAGTATGTGAGACCGCCTGCAAATCCACTTCCAATTCCATACAAGAAGCTGCTTCTGAAGCAAGGTATGGCAGCTACATCTCGACCAAAGATAGTCACTGATTTCTTCTGTAATATGAAATTGAAACACTTGAACATGAATACAACAAGCTAAAATTGAGCTTGAATATATATATATATATATATATATATATACTGTAGACAATTTAACATGTGGGTAACTACACTGCTTTGAATATGATCATGAATATCACACCCCATTTTAAGAAGTGACTTTGAAAGGACTCATTGATATACTCGTATTGATCCACAATGGATTTGCAAAACTGTTTAACATAATAAGGCATTATTAACCCTTTAAATAAAGAATTATTAAAAGATCTGCTTTTGTTACATTTCCTTGACATGCATAAAACACACAACCCACATCTTGAATTGTCAAAAGAGGCAGAAATAGTCTTTTTACTGACTCCATCAAATTCTAAAAATGTTCATTCAAGGAGATTGGTGTTCCTAAGTAGTGATTTCACAGTTCGAAAAAGTGTATTTAAGATTCTCATTCATAAGATTGAATAAGCAATAAGCTCACTTCCTTACAGATGGTAATGTCTGCATAGTAAACATACATTCCAGTTTCCCACAAATTTCCTGCTGTTATAAAACCTAAGGATTCATTATCATAAACACCATATTCTGAGCCAGTTCAGTGTAGCTCGTAGCCTTACAATGTAAGATACATTTTAATGTTATCTTCTCATTTATTTCAAACTGCCTAAGTGGTACTTCCTCAAATAATTTTCCAACAAAAATTTTGTACACCTTGTTTTTCTCACACATTACTATATGCATGAATGTAACACACTGTATGACAGAGGTTCATAAAAAACGTAACTTCTAAAGTTCTATTTGTTAATTTTGGACATTTCTACAGTTTGCATGCAACCAAAACATTTATCATTCCTATCAAAGTTCTAAAAAATACCTCTATTTGAATTTACATTATAATATGTGCACAGTACTAATTAATTCCAGCTCAGTCTTGCATGTTAACTTGTTGGCTTCAGAAGATTACAAATCTGCACCGAATTGTGGAGCTCACACTTAATTTATTTATTTACTTATTTATGGTTTATTTAATGGTGCTGTTTATAGCTCAGACTATGAAGTATAAAATGGTACAACGATATTACTATATAATGAATTGGAAAGAACAAGGAATGAAGTGACTTGAAGTACTGCCCTGGAGAGACAGAAAAATCCTATAAATTTTAAGTCAAGGTAACTATACTCTGAGATGAGTGTTGAACCTGGGACCTCCTAAACACAAGGCCCAAAATCTACCCAATATTTTACAACAAGCACATAGATTGGAATGTGACTAAATTAAAAAACTGTACCATACTGGTGGGCCACTTACAGGCATCAAGTTTGATTCTGTTGGGTAACCTGAAGCTTGGGGTTTGACGTAACTGTTAAACTTCCTCCTCCATTCAGATCTTGGCTAGAATAAATTATTTTCAGTATTTTAGGAAATACCGATCATGGTGGCTGCACGGTCTAAGGCATGAACTGTCCTTGCTTAGATGCTGAGATCGTGGGTTCGAATCCAACTCAAGACATGGATGTCTATGTGTTTATTCAGGCTGTATTGACAGATTGATCACTCGTCCAAGGAGTCCTACCCTCTGTGTAAGATGGATTACGAAACTGAAGAAGAGACTAGGGCCGAACAAAGGGCTGTAGAGCCATTGATGAATGAATGAATAAATTTTACGAAATACTTTGCAGATGAATGATGGAAGTGTATTCTGTATCATAATCATTTCTACTCCAACTTGTAGTCACATCATTTTTTTTCCTGTGGTGCTACAGCCCCAATTTGGGCCTAGGCCTACTTCCATGAAACTCTCCATTTCACTTCGGTTTACTAGATCTTACACATACAGTAGGACTCCTTGGGCGAGTGATCAGCTCGTCACAAGGCCTCTACCTGTAGACAAACACTGAAAAACGCACACAAACATCCATGCCCTGAGTGGGTTTTCGAACCCACGATCCCGGCTTCCGAGCGAGCGAAGAAAGTGCATGCCTTAGACCGCTCGGCTACCGTGACCGGCTTGTAGTCACATTATAACCATAACCATGCACAGAGCTGATATATCATTCATTTTATTCCATGAATGAATATTATCAACATAATTGGTCATAAGTGTGTAAATTTGTAACATATTTAATTCAGTTAATATAGGTAATTTAAATAAAATTGTATTAATTCAAGTTTTATAGTAAGTTGTTTTTAAATTATGTTTATTAATTAAAATCTTAATAATTTTTTTACATTATTATTTATGTTAATCGATTAATGTGATTTTGATTATGTGACTCATGTAATTTTGTATATGTATTTTGATATATCTATTTTCAAAGGGACCATTTCCACATCCTAGGTTTGTTACCTGTATGGATATATGGAAAATAATGGAAATGAATGAATGAATGAATGAATGATTAAATAAACTAAGATACAAACTTCTGTGTGTCCCTAACAGTTTTAAATAAATTTGCTGGTACTCTCACATTTGATTTCAGCCTCAAGGTTAAAACATAAAATGCACAGCAGATAAGCAACTTCAAAGAAGTTTTCTGAGACCTTGTTACTTCCAGGTATGTGTACTAGCTGTAAAGGAGCACTGCCTATCTCCATCCCAAATCTAGTCTCCTCAACCTAAATAGTGAATTGTAGTGTACAAGATTTTGGTTGGAAAACTGCAAGAAGAGAGACTAATTGTGAGGAACAGGCATGGATAAAATAATTAATATTATTAAGAATGTGTTCACACATAATATTGGAACCTAATTATTTATTGCATAGAGGGCTCAGCTCCATGAGTGAGTGAGTGAGTAAGTAAGTAAGTAAGTAAGTATATATTGAGGTTTTTTTTAATAGTATTTGTAATATGCAGGGTGTCATAATGTGAAGATGGGTCAGGACTGGAGGGCTTTGTGCTCACAGAAACATAATGAATTTCTTTACTGGCAGACCAACTACAAACTTGTGAAGGATTCTGTACCAGACAGTTTGTTTCAATTGTAAATTTTCGCTAGTGACTTCCCAGAACATATCTAGTGTGGTTTAATTTAAAAATCTGTTTAACTGAATAAAATTAAAGAGAGCTTACAAATGGATCTGACAAAAGAACGTCTAAATCGATTCACTATACATGAAACTAATGATTTTCTATGATTCATATGCTCCCGCCCACTGCCCAATAAAAAAATGGAGCCATGGAATTATTATTTGGCCAATCAGATTATGCAAATTGCCGGATACATAGGCAGTACTTGATATTAGATACGATGAAAATTAAAAAAAAAAAAGGTGATTATTAGTTTCTAGCATACATGCGTATCCCATCGAAACTAACTTTATATTAAATCTAATAACGTTAACACTTACTGGTACAGTATTTGTGTTTGTAGCGGCGTTACATAAAGTTGTGCATTATAATGCCACGTACGGATTTTACTTCGTTTATAAGTGAACTTTAAATCTCAAGTAAGACTCACCTGTATATCGTCTGCTTCTTCCGTCATTCTAGAAACGGTAGAAACTACGGAATACACAGGAAAAAAAAAATCTTTTAAATTACCAACAAAATACTAATGCACGTTCGTCGTTTTTGACCGGTAGTGACATCTAGGAAGTATATTAAGTAACAAAGCCTTGTTATCGGGTTGAAAGAGTTTTCTGTTTATAATTTTGTGTTTGCATTAATTACAAAATTGGTTGTATCCAGAAAGGGTTAGTACTGTATTGCGCACATACACCGTATACCAGCGACACGTGGGAATAGTCATAAAGATTACTCAAGGTCATATAAATTTTGAGCAACCTCTCATCATAGGTTAGATAAGATTATTTTGAAATATATAATCAGTTATATTGGACAGATCCTTGACTAAATACCCTTTTCACAGGTTTCGTGCACCTCCGCTGCCATGCAATGGAGGGGCGAGAACTTGATCCATATGAGCAGCAACTGTTGGCTGTGTTTGAAAGCTGTGATCAGGATAAGTCTGGGAGTTTGGATGGTCATGGACTAGAACAACTCTGTGAAAAATTGCAGCTTGAAGAGCAAGGCTTTGAATTAATGAAATGTTTGCTTGGAAGTTCTTCTCCCAACAAAAAGGTGACATTTGCTGAATTCAGAGATGGTCTTCTTGCTCTTTTGGGTGAAGATCAAGGTGAGCAAGCAAACAGAAGAGAAGCAGGAGGCAGGGGGTCACCAGGTATGTACACATAAGTAATATTGGTAATTTTTAAAAGACTGTGTGGTTGTGTATGTCCATAAATATTGTCAAGGTTTTGAGTGCCTGTAGTTGGGGTTTGCATTGGTGATTCGATTTATTGACCTTGTGTACACTCATGGCTTGTGACTACACTTTAGAGATCATTGACACACAAAGACTAGTGTCCTCAGTTTATTACAGCCTCCACTAGCAGTTTCCTGGCCACTGATTTTAATACAGGAACTAGAAGAGTCTCACTGAATTACACACTCCAAATAACACACATAAAGTCTTCTCTTGACAGCCAGACTTACAGCTGAGTACTGTTGCAACTAACTAGTTGCCCCAAACCATCATGGTTATATCTTTGTGTCTGATGCTGCAGGAATGTATTTACTGAGCCATTGCCTTGAAACAGCTGTGATATATTTGCTTATCTCATGGTCGTTGCATAGTAATGGCTCTACATGCTACAACAACACCAACTGGGGATGAAGTAATCTAACATAATTCAGGAACAGGTTTATAGTATCATGTCCAGGTATGTAATGATCATTGAATTTTATTTACGAGTCATACAAAGTCAGTTACATCATTTTCACCTGACTTGAGCATTTTACATGTTAATTTGAAATTTTTTTGGCCTGCTTGCAGTCGGCACCTAATTATGTCATTGCTTGAAACAGACTTTACCAAGTGAATGACAATAACATCATGCTTTTTTATACAGAATTGTAAATAGAGGTTTGGACAAGAATAGGGAAGTTGAAAACAATTTGGCTAACAGCAGTTGAGTCTGATACCAATAGAGCCAGAAGACCAGCCTGGCTACAGTCTTCACCCTTCAGCTTAAGGCATTGTATCTCCATGTATAAAGTGTTTTCCAAATTCAAGTCAGTTACTTCAGCAAGTTAAGGTGTGCAAAGCCAAAATCAGAGATTGTATCCCTATAACAGGGTGTTATATTGCTGAACAGCTCCAACCAATACCACCTGTAAAGACCATGTATTTTTTAATCAATTATGTACAGTGCAAATAAATGAAGATTAAGGAAAGTTCTGTGCTTGTTTAATTAATTATGTAAGAAACCAGTAATAATCATGTTACCATGTCAAGATATATTGTAAAAGATAGGTTACCAGTGACAGCAACTGCTGTTAGTTGTTCTGAGTAAAATGCTCCCTTGAGTTTATCCTCAGTTTGAGCTTCATAAACTGTGGTTGCAGTCTGTACTACTACCTTGATGGTCTTGGGTAATGTGAAGTGAACTTACTGACTATTCTTACCTTATAGGTGGGAAAAGAACTCTGCTAGTAACCCGTGTTCTGAATCCATTGCATGTGTTTTCTATATTTGCAGGCCTGAGGAAAATTAAATTTTTTTCTGGCATAGTGCCCCACACCAATCTTCAAATTCCTGAATGATTTCTTCCCAGTTCTGTGTAGCCATTTGTAATTGCAAGAAGTGGTATTGATCTGCATGCACATCTCAAAAGCAGTCCTCAAAAATGTTCTTAAAGTGCACCCAAGTAATACCGGGGTTATGCAGTTTCATGCGTTTTGAATGAAAGGTTCCAGCTGTGTCTGCAAGTTTCATAGTAGCAGCTTGTGCCATATCAGCATCCAACCAATTTCATAGTCTCACCACTCCCTCTACTGTATCTAAGAACCTCTGAACATTCTTGGAATTGGCCACACCTGACCACTTTGGGATGAGGGAAATCATGAACGTACCCTATGTAAAGGAATTGTTAGTAGACTTGACACTGGGGTCGTTGTTGCCAGAATTGCAGAAAATTTCATCCTGGGACTGAATGCCTTGCATGCCCATGTTGCAGCCATGAATTTTTAGCACTGTTTACTGTGATTGGGCAATAAAGAAGTGCCCTTATGGCAATCCAGGGTATGACCACTTTTATCCCTCTGTATGAAGAGAAGCATTGAGGTGGTAGCAACCAGGTGTGGAAGTGTCATTGCCGAATGACTGGAAGGCCATAGTCTCACAGGGCTGTGTTTGAGGGCTACCCACCGAACTGTAGCATGTACCGTAAGGATACTGATTCAGCCCTGATAGGAAGTGCCAGCTAGGATGGTCCAGAGATTGGGGTTAGCTCTATTGATTGGGCCAAACTGAGTAGTTTTTACCTGAAGATGGAGACAGAATCCAATCTCCGAAACGTGTTTTGAAAAATAAACAGGACTGTTTTTAGGTGAAGACAAGATGATGGATAATGCCCAAAGACATAATATTTGTACTAATGGACCATCTTGACACTTTTAGAACTTAGTTACCATGTAAGAGACTTGACTAATCCCCACTAGCTGTAGTATCCAATTTTGGCTAGTCAGTCGAGTGTAAAATAGGAAGTGTCAGTTGTGCTTATCTCAAACTGTTTACTATTTAAAGCACACAGTTTTGATCTCTGTGTTTCTACAGTGTATGATAAGAATTGAGGTAATTTCTGAATAGGAACATCTGCATGTTATGTTGCAGAATGTGGTAAGTAACTAAATAATTTGTTGGCCCTAGTACCATAATAAAGAAACTTTATACTGCAGAATATTCATATTTGAAGAAGGCAGAGATCCATCCTAGTCACTGAAAATAATAATGGAAGCCTATAAGAATAGCTCTATAAACATGAGTTTGCTAATTGGGAATTATATCAGATCAGTGTGAGGGGGTACGCGGTAGCGTAGCTGGTTGAGACACTATGCTACAAGCTGGAAGGTTGTGGATCGAGCCCTGATGAGGTGGAATTTTTTTCAATTGACCTAATCCTTCCAGCCGCGCTATGGCCCTGGGGTCAACTCAGCCTCTAGCAGAAATGAGTACCAGGAATATTTTTGAAATGTTCTTGGGGTTAAAAGGCGGCTGGTTCACAAGGCTGACAACCTTACCGCCCTCTATGAGCCAACTGTCTAGAAAATGTGGGAACCTCAACATCTCACAACCCTATGGTCCTCCACGGCCTGTTACAGGAATACCTTTACTTTACTCTATGAGATCAGTGGTCTTAGTTATTCTGATTAGCTAGCCAGTGAAAAGACAGCAGTGATATTATATAATGTCGAACAGTAATAGAATTTTTGATCTATGGCATAAAGTGCTTTCAGTGTTTCATCCTCAATTCTGATTCATGGAGTATTTATTTAGAATTATTGTGTATTTTGTTTATGATGTCATCAACTTCAATTTAGATTGATTCAGTTTTGATGTATATATGATTGACTGCCTCTGTGGTCTAGTGGTCAGAGTTCCTGCCTACAGATCCAGAGGTCCCGGGTTCGATTCCCTGCGCTACCAATTTTTTTAGAAGCAGTGGGTCTGGAAGGGGATCCACTCAGCCTCATGAGGATAATTGAGTAGCTCTTTCTAAGAAATAGTGGCTCCGGTCTAGAAAACCGAGATTAACGGCCGTGGGGATCCATTGCACTGATCACATGATACTCACTATCCGCAAAAGTCAGAACCAACTTCACCGACAAATGGCGGTCACTCAGTTGGTATAGTTCGCTTTCAGATAGAGGCCATGGAGTTTGTTTTTTATGATGCATGATTATATTACTAATACTAATAATTCTCCATTTCACAACTTGTGATTTCAGAACGAGAGGTTTCCCCCAAGTTTGTATTTGGGAAAAAGAAATATGGGCGTCGGTCTCGCCCAGAAAGCACAGATCAAGATTTGACAGTTGAACATGATGAAAATTCAGAGGACTCAGATTTGGAGATATTTGTGCCTGTTGAAGACAGAACCAAAGAAATCACAATGGTATGTATGGCATATGTAATTCAAATTAATGTGGCATATTAAGCAGTTGAACCTTGGAACATATGCCATCATTTATTTCCTGTTTTACAGAGATCAGTAACTGAAGCATCTTCTCTTGAAGATGATGAGCATGTAAAGAAACGGAAGACAGGTATACACATTCAATTGGATAGTAAAGGAACTTCTCTTGCAGGAACCCAGAATTCAGGTAATGCTGTTGTTTACTTTCGCTGAGCTCTCTTTTCATACCGTTTAAGTAGAGACATTATTGGAAAAATTATGGTAGTTGATATTGGGAGAATGTCCATGATATGAAGAGTTTTATTTCCTGTGGTATAACGATGTAGTCTGTGGAGGAACATGTCACTTCCATTGTAAGGGCTGAGCAAGCAAGCTGAAAGGCTCTGCTCGCTGCCTGCGTCATGCTGGTTTCTTGCTTTGCCTACTCTTCAACCATGAAGGTGGAGGTGACATGTTCCTCTGAAACAACAGTTGATTTCCGCAAAACAGATGGCATTATATCCCAGAAGACAGAACTCTCCATAACTACCGCTGTGAGAACCTCAGCTCCTACACAGCGCTCTATCCCAGAAGACAGAACTCTTCATAACCACCGCTGTGAGAACCTCAGGTCCTACACGGCGCTATATCCCAGAAGACAGAACTCTTCATAAGCACCACTGTGAGAACCTCAGATCCTACACGGCGCTATATCCCAGAAGACAGAACTGCTCATAACCACCACTGTGAGAACCTCAAATCCTACACAGCGCTATATCCCAGAAGACAGAACTCTTCATAACCACCTCTTTGAGAACCTCAAATCCTACATTGTGTTCCAAAACTTACATTCCAGTTTTTATAATCCCCCCCTTTTGTGAGGACCAAGTTGCTTGTTCGGTATGACTTTCAGTTTTGAGACAGTGATTTCATTGTTGGTATTGTACTGTATAGTGACACTGTATGCATGTCCAGAGATTTTTTTATTTTCAGGTGGTTAATGCTGGTAAAGTTACACAATGTGAGTTCATTGGTTTTGTGGAAGGAGGTGTGAGCAGCTTGCTAACGGTACTTTATCAGAATTTGCTCGACGTAGTGCTGAGGTTAAGAATGCTGGAAGTATACCTCCACTACTCCATACATCTTGATAATGTGATGCCTAATTAAGCATATGGACAACTTTTCTTTACCTCAACTCTTCATATCAGGAGGGTGTTTCCTCCATTATATGAATACATCATCGCCTAATCTCTATACTAACAGAGCTGTTAATATGGTTATAATTGTATGTTAATGTAGGTATGGCAGAAGTCAGTGTACCTAGCTGGCGGGTAAAAACACAGCTTTCTGAGTTATGTTATGAGAATGCTGCTCCAACTCTGGGCCATGTTGGTGAGAATGAGGAAGAGTGCCTTAGAGCTGCTTGGGAAAGACTTGGTGTTGGCAAGCATGGTTTCCTCGACAAAGGAGAACTTGCCCTTGTCTGTGAATGCATTGGCATGGAGAAGGTAGCAGAGGAAGTAAGTGTATGATTTAGGTCTAAGTGCGTGGGGAAACCCACCCTCTCTAATAACTAACAAACCAAGTGTATGATTTGAAAGGCTGTTGTTGCGACAGCTTCAGGGGTTTTATAATAAGTGAATTTTACACACTCATTTCTGTCTTTAATGCAACTTTGTTTACAATTAATCCTTAATTTAAAATAGTATTACAATTAAAATGAAAATTAAATTGCTGCATGTATAAATTGTTGATGGTATGCGATTGTGATATACTGGAGGAACCTATTTTAAAAGTTCTGTTCCAGTATTTCTTTACAAGAGCTGAAGAAAGTTACAGTAGTCAGGTTGTTGACAGATGAGTTGGAAATCATGTCTTCCAGAAATAAGCTGATTATTAAAAAAAAAGATGGAGTGTGTTTGACAGCAATAGTAAACTGAATAATGGCCAGGCTTCTGGTGAAGAAAGTGAATTTGCTTATAACATGTGGTTTAAAAGGAATTACATTCAATGGTGTAGGAGAAAACTGTTTTCAGTTATTTGACATCTCAAACATTTTTTTTATTGCTAGTGGGATGGGACTAAGTCCCTTGTACTGTGGCCACTTCTGGCCTATTGTACCAGCCCCAGATGATAGGTGAGGGTGATTGTGGAGCAATTGGTGGAATGAAGATTGGCAGGGGAAACCGAAGTACTCAGAGAAAACCTGCCCCAGTGCCACTTTGTCCACCACAAATCTCACTTGACCAGACCCGGGATCGAACCTGGGCTGCCGCTTTGGGAAGCCAGCGACTAACCGCTTGAGCTATGGTGTGGCCATATTTCAAACATTAATAAGTGTTCAACCAAAAATTGCCAATTTTGATGGAAATAAAGAAACCACTATGATTACTGTAGTATGTAGCGTGGCTGCAGATATTTCAAGGTGTGAAAAATATATTGTCTTCTGTACAAGTGGTACACATCTGACATTATGGGAGACAGATAATTTGTCTGTAATAAGTAATTGAACTTTTCCAAGTATTGCAAGTAAGGTTAGATATGTGCCATCAGTTAGAGCCATTGTTTTTGTAGATTAATCTGGGGATGCATGTCTTTTTCATTTGAGAAACCTGATGAGGATGGGGAATTACTTCTGGGACATCTATCAGTGCTGCTAGACATACTGGTCTCACCAGATGCGAGTACATAATAACTTGTGACCAAGATGAAAAATGTCACAATAGAATAGGTACTGCCAGCATATTCCCACCCTCCCTAGTAGTTTATATCTGGCAAATTCCACCCCATCCAATTCAGTTTTTTAATAGTTTATGTCTGGTGAACACTTCTCCACCCAGAATTACTGGGATTTTGGACTTTTTCCATCGTCTGGAATTCTAGGTAATAGAGGACACAACGTTTTGAGAACTGGATCTGTTTCCATCTTCAGATGAGAAAGGAAGATGCCTACTCAGTTGGGCCTGTTAGAAAGAGCTAATCTCAATCACTGGACCTCTGTTACCTAGAAATCCAGATGATGGAAAAAGTCCAAAACCCTAATAATTCTGTGACATCCACCATCGTCAGAACCTTTTAGAATCTCCTTCTCCACCCTCTTCACACCCAGCCATTACTTGGCATTTCAACATATGTTGCCACAAACACATTTGGAAACATTCTGTCTGTAGCAGTCCCTTCTCCCATTTCCACCCTTGCCTTTATACATCTCTCCTTTACCTTCTGTCCCTGCACTAGTTCTTATGGTTACAGAAGGATGGTAGCCTACCTCACAGTTGTCCATATGTGTAAAAATATGTCTGTCTAGAATAAATGAAATAATCATAGCTAACATGCAATTGCAGTAATCCATGCCTAATAATTAAGAACTGACTATGTTTATTTTGTTATTTGAAACTAAACTTGTTGATATCGAAGTAAATATTTTTACATATATGAATTTCTTGTAAGTAAAAGTAAAACTATCCCTGTAACAGGCCGTGAAGGCCCATAGGGTTGTGACATGTTGAGGGTCCCATGTTATCTAGACAATTGGCTCAAAGATGACGGTAAGGTTGTCAGCCTTACGCACCGGCCACACTTTACTCCCCAGGAAAATTATTTAATTAACTCCTGGTACTCCTTTCTGATAGAGGCTGAGTAAACCCCAGGGCCCAGTGCGGCTGGGAGGTTTAGGTCAACTGAAAAGAATCCAATGACCTCATCAGGACTTGAACCTGCGACCTTCCGGCTTTTAGCATAGCTCCTCAACCACTACGCTACCACGTGTCCCCATGAATTTCTTGTACAGTCAACATTTTTTAGAAACTTGATGAATTTGATTTGAGGTTGCTGGACACGGGGATATTGTAAACATGATCATTCCTCTTTTGTTGTTCCAGGTTATCCAACAGTTGTTTGAAAAACTGGATGTTGATTGTGATGGCCGCATTAGTTTTGATGAATTTCTGCTTCTTTTTCGAAGTGGTGGAAGTTGGGTTCAGCCAGCTGTTCCCACACAGGTACATATGGGAGACAGGAAAACTAACAGAGGAATGCTGGGAGCAGACTTTCAACAGTGTTCAGACAATCCTAATGAACACCAAACTTTGGGATCTTCATCAGACCAAGATCCACGATTCTTGTCTCTGGATCCAAACAGTGCTGGGTTAGCAGTTTTATTATTTGTAGGTTTATATAGAATTGAGAAGTATAATATTATGTGTCTCATTCTTGTTTCTCTTTGTTGACATAATAGAGAACACATAAATAAGTTATATTTGCACTGTGCTCTTGCTGATGTATATAGTATACAAGGATATTGTAATTTCTTAGTTTTAGAATTATTCCTTTCTGGAATTTTTGGGTGCTGTACATTGTGACAATGACAAGAAATGTTATTGTGTCCAATTACTGCTCTCAGTCTGTTGTGTGTTATGATCATTCATGTGAATCTTATTTAAAATGTATGACATCTTACATTCAGGACATAAAACAAAATGGAAAAGTGTTACTAATTTGAAGTAATACTGAAATTAATTTTATCCATTAAGTGAAATGGCTACCCTAATTTGTGTTTCAAAATTTTGCATTGTCATCTGAATTCAGTTTTCAGCTGTTTTCTTTGCATACTAAATCAGTATGGAAATTTATGTTGATGTATGAAACAGTTATTTTACTAACCCCCTGTGAGAGTAGAGACTGAGTGGGTTGGAAAAGCATTAATACTCTAGACTTGTTCAATAGATGCTTTGTTCAAATCTCAACTATGACACTTGCAGTTCTGACAGATTTTTTGTGTTTTCCCCAGTCCTCCAAGCAAATGATGGGATAGTATCTCAGGTCATCATTTGTCTGTCATCATGCAATTCAACACTATATATCTAGCAGCAGACAGCATCATAAAATAACTAAAGAAAACTGTGGAAGAAGATCTTTCTTGAGAAGAAGATACGTCAGAAGTATTTGAGAACAAACTGTTTAGGAAAATTCAGATAGAGTCTTCTGGGATCTGACTCAGTATAGTTAGTAGACAGGTGCCAGCATCTCAAAGGAACCTGCTGCAGCTATCAGAAAACCATAATCTGAGTATTCACTGCTGTGAGAACATTAGATCTCACTTATTAAGGGAAACATCTGAACTGATATTAACAGAAGTAGTAGTGAGTGGGGGATGTTACGTATCAAGGAACTTTGTGATTTATGCTTTTCTCCAAGTATTGTATTCTGGGAGATAGTAAAATTATGACATCTGTTATAGGATTGATGTGATGTTAACCAAAAATATAGGTTTTTATGGGGAAAGCGGCACGCGGTAGCATAATTGGTTGAGGCACTGCTACAAGCCGGAAGGTTGTGGGTTCAAGTCCCGATGAAGTCATTGAATTTTTTTCAATTGACCTAATCCTTCCAGCCCCACTATGGCCCTGGGGTCAACTCAGCCTCTAACAGAAATGAGTACCAGGAATATTCTTGAAATGTTCTTGGGGGTAAATGGCTGTCGGCGCTAAGGCTGACAACCTTGCTGCCATGTATGATCCAACTGTCTAGAGAAAATGTGGGAACCTCAACATCTCACAACCCTATGGGGTCATTCCATGTGAAATCATCCAGAAAGGTCGCTCACCATTTTTAAAAAAAATTATATTTTGTACACTTATTTATACATATTTTCATACTACAAAAAAATTTTTAAAAAAATTCTAATCCGCTCAGTTCTCTCGGTACAGGCGTTTTTATAATGCGAAAAAACGCGTTTTCGGCTGAAATGGAGGTTTGCGTTATCTTCCATATCTCGATAACTATTGAAGCTACAGACTCCAATAAAAACGCTATTTGTTCCTCATGATATGGACTACAAATCATATTATTACAAGTTTTTACTCAGCTCACTTTCTGTAGGTGTAATTAAACTTGAAACTTACCTATCGATTTTGGGAAAAACGCTATTTTTGACCTTCAAAAACCAATGGGAGGGGGAAAGTATCAGATCTGTGATTTCTACCATTTGTTGTTACCTATATGGGGAATATAATCACTTAGTTTTGAATCCCGTACCTAGTTTCCAAAATTTTCCAGGAGCTTCCAAACTTTGCTCTGGGCCCCAAATCGGCCATTTTTAACATCTCATATCTCCGGTGGGGA